>NC_092876.1:29060698-29226348 GCF_028372415.1 Notamacropus eugenii
ACCAAGAAAATGGAGATAATACCTGCTTCCCAGGGTTGTTGTAAGGATCAAATGAGATAACATTTGTAAGATGCTTTGCAAATCTCAAACTGATATATGAGTGCAAGCTGCTAGTATTAAATCTGGAAATATGATAACTAACATGTATCCATATAGCACTTTAAGGTGCACAGGGAACCTTATACCATACCTCCATTCTCCTCAACACTCCCTAGGAGGTAGGCACTATTATTATCTGCATTTATAGTGGAAGAAAATGAGACTCAGGGAACAAGCAAATTTCTGAACCAGGTTACTCAGCTAGTAAGTGTGGAAGAAGGTGTTGGGGCTTGCCATGTCCCTGCTTCAGAAGTCCACCACTTAATCCACTCTGTGGAAGGAGTGGGGGTGAGGATCTGGGGGAAAGGGCAGTGAAAGGAATGGGAGATAATGGAAGTCAGGGAGGGGAGGAAGAGGGCTAAGGTGAAGAGTGAGATGAAGGAAGAAAAGTCAAATAAGATGTGAGATATAGGGAGACAGTTAAGGGAATGAACAGTAGCTGAGGCAGGTAGGGAGAGTCAGACAAGGGGTAGAGATGAGTTCCAGAAATGAAATGGGTAATGGGCAAAAAATAAGCAGGTAGAAAGCTATGGGTGTGTCTGGGAATTGTATAGGTAAGGAAAGGGGCAGGGGAGTGAGGGTGGACGTGGAACTCTAGGAGCAATCAGGATGTCAGGTTGGAAGCAGGGAAATGGGGCATTTGGGGAAGAAGAGATGGAAAGTGAGGAACAGGAGTGGGGAGGACAGAACTGTGAGGAGGGAAATATAATGGGACAGGTCTGAAGAGTCTCCATGGGACAGGTCTGAGGAGTCTCCCTAAAGATAAAAGGAGAAGGGAAGGAACCTGGGGCGGCGCAAAGAGAGGTGCCAGTGAGGGAGAGAGGGAAAAAGAAGGGCAGTAAGAGAATGAGTAAGGGATCTAAGGAGGATGGAATGAGGTGGAAGTGAAGAGTGGGCTGGAGATAAAAGAGTGTGAGAGCGAACTGGGATGGGAGTAATCTGGGGAAACAGAAAAGAGGCATAAATTGCAGAGTGAAGAATGAGACCTGAACACCTCCCAGGAAATGTTCTTTCCCTGCCCAGTGCCTGAGAGAAGAGCAGAGGTCTGGGAATGGGAGTGGAGAATTGTTTTGGGGAGAAGGGGAGGCACCTGATCCTCCTCCTCCCTCCTCCACCCAGCTCCCTGCCACCAGCTTTCTAATTCCCCCATTAAACGTTTTTAATTATAGGCGGGCTCTGTCTGACCCGAGGGGTTATTTGCAGCAAGGAAAAATGAGAGAATTAAGGGAAATGACAGAGAAAATTGCGACAATTATCGGGGAAGGCATTGTTTCCCCTGTCTGTCAGGGGGAGCTGTTTGGGGAGCTTGGGAGCTTGGTCCCCCCCACCCCCCTCTACAGGCATTGTTTGCTGCCGGCTGCACCCAGGCTGGGAGCCCGGGGAGGGAGCTAGCCACCAGTGGGGGAATGTTAGTGCCTTGGGAGGAGGAGGATTGGAGGTGTGGGTGCAGAACACACCCAGGTCCCATTGGATGCAGGAAGATCTGGAGTAGAAGGGATGCCTGGGTCCAGATCTAGGTTAAAGGTGGACTAGAAAGGACCAGAAAAAAGTTAGTGGGCCCTTTTCAGATATTAGATTTTGTGAGCAGGGGAACAAGCTGCTTTGACCCTATGTTCAGTGTTAGAAAAGACATGATGTGTGCTGCAAGATTACAGCCAGCAGAAATTTTGAGCTCATTTCATCCCTCTCCTAGGTTGGTGAGGAGGATGCTGCTCCTGTCCTCCCCCCTCCCAGGTTTGGGAAAAGAGGCTTCTGCCCCTGGGAGATCCCTAAGGTGTCTCCTAGGGTCTTCCCACTGCTGTCCTCCTTGGACCCTTCTCCTCCTAGGGGAGCCGGGGAGTAGTGGGTTCGTAGGTTTTCTCCGGGTGAGTGTTTCTGCATCTGCAGGGACTGGGTTCTCGGCTCTGGTCCCTGACCTTGGTCCTGAAAGCCTCAGCCCAAAGAAATAGCCTGAAGCAGCCGCGTATGTGACTGCTTCTTCGTCTGTGGAATTAACGGACCAGCTCTCTGAAAGTGAAATTAATTAATCCTGTCATTTTGGAGAGTAGGGTGAGGGAATCTGTGCGACAAATTACCTAAACTCTTTTGTCTGTGTCTGTGTATTTTGAGTGTGCTGAATTGATGTCTTGCATGACTCTGTATGAGGGACCTAAGATCAAAAGAATAATAGATAATTTATAGGCAAGGAATCTGAGACCCAGAGAGGTTTGCTTAATGTTGCGGGTAAAGGATGAGTCAAGATTCCAACTCAGCTCTTGTGACTCCAACTAGAGAATTCTTTCCACTGCATACTTGTCTGTGAGTAACTATGATGGGGGGGGTGGGGAAGAAGTAGGTGTATGTATGTATTCTAGGCCAGCTGACCTCCTCCTTATTCAAATCACAGCAGAGTCCCAGAAAGGGTAATTGTCTGCAGAAGGAGGTCGGGACAAGTCTATTCTCACTTCCTCTGACTGGAGGCAAAAGAGAAACGGGGCATTGTCTTCAGAGAGCACAATAAAACAGGATTTAGAGCTAGAAAAAAACCTCACAGATCATCCAGTCTAAGACTTTGCTTCAAATATGAGGGATCTAAGGCTCAATCAGAGGAGTGTAATTATTTAACTATGGTCACAGATAATATCAGAGACTGAGGGCATTTGGACTAGGGGCATAGAATCACAGAATTCTGACTAAATAGGGCATTGAGTTTCATCTGGACCAGTTGCCTCCTCTTTACTTGAGGAAACCAAGACCCAGAAAAACCATGTTATTTGTCCAAAGGCACAGAGAGGGGACAGGCAATCAGATACACCAATAGATATGTAAACTGCAGGTTTCAACCCTACCCTCTTTCCTCAGTCTCTAGTGCATCTGGACGGAGAGAGACCTCTGCCCTATTCACTGACCTCTTTGAACAGCATTTGGGAGGCCACATTCTTCAGGTGAGGTCCCAGAAGTCCCCTTCCTTCCCTGCCAGGAACCCTTGAGCTTTCCCTCTCCCCACCTCCCAAAATCCAGGATAAGAGAAGCTAGACACCTGAGTTTCCTGTTCCTCCTTGACTCCACTTCCACCCCTTTCCACTCCCCCTGCCAGCAGAGCCCTCAGAGCCAAACTAGCTCTCTGCCACCACCTGGTGTTGACAAAGGCATCCCTGGGGTGCCTCTCCTACCTCCAAGGCTTCTTGGAGGAGTTGAGGAGCTGATGTGCCCCAGTCCCCTGGGTCCCTAGCTCACCTCTCCAGGTCTCTCCCCAACACCCCAGTCGCTGGACGGGTTCGTGTTCGCCTTGAACCAGGAGGGCAAGTTTCTCTACATCTCAGAAACAGTTTCCATCTATCTGGGCCTCTCTCAGGTAAGCATGGGAGGTAGAGGCCCTGGATATTCAGGCTCTACACCTTATCTCGAAATTTCCCTTGCCTTCTGCTGGTGGGAATTCAGGGTTTTAGGGCTAATACCTTTCTCCTGGCATCCCCTTCCTCTTCTGTCTGGGTCCAGGCTTTGGGGACCTTCTCTATTTAAGGCTCCCAGACTCTTCCTCTAGCCTCCTTCTCTCCAGACATCCAAGCCTTTCTGTCCTATGCTTCCTGTCAGGACCCTGTCCTGTATTCTCTCCCTTCAGTGAAGTCCCAGGTGTCCAGTATCCCCAGATACTTCCCTTGACATCCCTCCTATTTATTTCCAGACCCTGTCCCTGACATCCTTCCTCCCTGTCCCTCTACCCCCATACACACACACACACACACACACACACTCACACTTATTCAGGTGTCATGGAGAACTTCAAAGTTCATTTTGAAGAAAGGAAAGCTCAATCCATAACAGAAGGGACTCCTGTGTCCATTTCCCCCTTCCTAAAAAAAAAAATTAAGTCCCTAGGAATAGAGGGAATCTATTGAGGGCAGGAGGGACACAAAGAAGTCAGGGGCATAAAGGAAATTTGTTCTGAGCTGTCCTCACAGAAGGTGAATGGAGAAGCCCACTCCTTCTGCAACAGTAGAAAGGACTTCCCTTTTACCTAGGTATTTGTCCCCTCTTGCTTGGCGTAGAAATGATCAGCCACACCACTCCTCTGCCCCCATGGCAGGTGGAGTTGACTGGCAGCAGCGTGTTTGACTACGTGCATCCAGGGGACCACTCGGAGGTGCTGGAGCAGCTGGGGCTGAGGGCTCCATCCCCTGGACCTGGGGCACCACCTTCTGGCCCCTCCTCCTCCTCTTCTTCATCCTCGGCTTCCTCAATCTCTGAAGCCCCAGAGACTGGTAAACTCCTCCAAGAATTCTTTCCAGGGGATGGTGGGGGTCCTGGTTTGAGTGTTTGGCTGCATCTCACTCTGTGCTTCAGCAGCTGATTTCAATAGGTTTTTTGCCAATTGATTCCTCTGGCCTAAGCCCCCATGGGGAAGCAGCTAGCTAGTTCAAGATGGCCTGGGTGGGGTGGGAGATGAGTCATGAGAATGATCACAGCATCTAAAGCTAGAAGGAACCATAGAGATCATGCAGTCCAATCCCCTCATTAAACAGATGAGGAAACTGAGGCCCAAGCAGAAAAAGGGACTGGTAAGGTCACCCAGCAGAGGCAGGATGGGAGCCCAGCTCCTCTGCCTTCACACCCACTTTTCAGTCTTTCCAGTCCAAGCCATTGTCCTCTTGTAAGTCATCCCACCTCAGGTTAGCTTGGGTCTCAATTGGATTTTCTTCTCTGCAGTCTGCTCATTAAGAGGTCCCATCTCCTTTAGCTCCTTGTGGTTAATGGCAGCCCTGGAACCACAGGCACTACTGTCACCCTCATTTTACAGATGAGGACACTGAGTCCAAGAGGGCTTAAGTGACTTGTCCCAATCACTTGGTAGTAAGAATCAGAGCAGGATTTGAATTCAGGTCCACTAACTTCAAACTGAAAACACTTTCTACCGCATCATAGTATGTGGCTGTGGTTATGAATCACCAAGTAGCTTACCATGTGGTTTGTGGCTCACTGGATTTGTGTTTGAGTGAGATTGTGTCTCTCCCAGTCTTTGGGGGATTGTTCATGTGAGTGGGAGTGACCTTGTATATAAGGGACTACGTAAGAGGTTATGAGCTTGGATAGCTGAGTCTGGAGGGATGGGAGGACATGGGAATCCCAGGGGGTGGGGGAAGTCTGGGTTTAGTCTGAGAAGGACTAGGGAGGCAGGGAGGGTCACTGTCCAAAGGCACCCTGACCCCCCCCCCCTCCGCATACCCCTTTCTCTAGAGCTGGCCCCCACTGTGATTGCTCCTCGAAATCAGCCTGGCTCCCTTGAACGCTCCTTCTTCATCCGAATGAAATCCACACTTACCAAGAGGGGGTTGCATGTCAAGGCGTCAGGATACAAGGTGAGTGAGGAGCCCTCTTGAGGTGACTCGGGCTTCCCCTTTCCCTAATATGACATTGCTTCCTCAGAGTCTTTATCCCCCAATTCCCTGCCTCGACTGTGACATAAACATTCAATACTTTCCTTGTCTGTGGCCAAACCGGATTTCTCATAACCTACATGTCTGTTCCACTGCCTATCTATATAATAACAATACTATTATGTAATTATAACATGAATAATTATAATAACTGTCCTTCTATATAACTGTTCAGCTATACACACACACACACACACACACACACACACACACACACACACACACACCATTTACATAGCACTTACACTGTGCTAAATGCCTTACAGTTATTATCTCATTTGATCCTTACAACCACCCTGGGAGGTAGGTGCTATCATTAATTTTTGACGCAATCAGGGTTAAGTGACTTGCCCAGGTTCACACAGCTAGTAAGTGTCTGAGGTCATATTTGAACTCAGGTCCTCCTGACTTCAGGGAGCCACCTAGCTCTCTGTGCTATTATTTTATAGATAAGGAAACTGAAGCAGGCAGATTAGACTGGCCCAGGGTCACACTAGTTAAGTGCCTGAGACCAGAGTTGAAGTCATATGTTCCTGACTCCAGGACTGGTGCTCTACTCACTCTGCCACCTAGTTGCTATATCCTCTGACCATCTGTAATTCCTCTCCCCAGTTATGGTCAATCCTTCAAGCTTGGCTCTTCTGCCCAATCTGTTGTGGTCCTTATCCAGTTATATATTCATGGACTTAGACTCATCAGGCTTGATGTCAATTCCAGGTTCAGACCACTACAAGTTGGAGACAGGAAAATCACTTTGTTTCTCTGGATCTCAGTTTCCTCATTTGTAAAATGAGGTTATTATACAGTAATATAAGGTTCCCTCCAGTTCATTTATCCTAGTCTATCCTGGCTGTACCCCTACACTAGTGTGTATCCCAAATATCTCTCACAGGTAATTCATGTGACTGGTCGGCTTAGGACTCGACTGATGACAGCCCGACGGGGCCAAGCATTAGGTCTTGTCGCCCTAGGCCACACTTTGCCCCCAGCTCCACTCAGTGAACTCCCCCTGCATGGCCACACACTTGTCTTTCGCCTCAGCCTGGCCTTGACCATCATCTCCTGTGAGAGCAGGTAGGACAGCACTGAGAAGTGAAGTGATGGGTGAGGTGTGGAGACCAAGAAACAGGGTTAGGAGAGATGGGTGGGAAATAGATTGGAGTACGGAGATGGGGACAGAAAAATAAGAGAATGAAAGATAGGGAGGTGGGGCAGAGTAAGTTAGGAACAATAGCCTAGAATGAAGAGATGGAGAAAGAGATGTGGATATGGGATTAGAATGATGGGAATTGGAGGAAATATAAAAAATGAATCAATGCAAGTGGAAAGCAGGAGTAGTGAGATGGAAAGAGATCCAAGTGCAAGGAGATGGAATGGAGGGATGGGATGTCAAGGGATGGGAGTGGGGCTAGTGATGGAGACAGTAGGGAAGTACGCAGAGAAAGATGTAAATTTGGAAATGGGTAAAGGAGGAATGGGGATAGAAGGATAGAAGACAAAGGCAGAAACAGGAAATGGGGAAGTAAGAAATGGAAGATAGAGAGGTGGGTGTTGGTAGATAATGGGTAGAAGAAACTTTAAGTGGAGATGGAGAAACAGGGAAAACAAATGAAGGATGGAGACAGATTTCAGAAATGGAGGAGGGATAGATGTGACAAAGCAATCAAAGAGGAGACATGGAGCTAGAGTGGTGGCCGTAGATGGAAAGCTGGAAGTTAAGAAACTGAGTGAGAGTGAATCTGAAAGATAGCGAGTTCAAGATGAGATGAAGAAAGAGCTTTAGTGGGGAAAGAGGATAGATGCATAAGATGGTCTAGGGCTATTTGGGGATAGAAAGATGATTGTGGAGGGATGGAGGATGCAGAGATGGGAGTGGAGAATGGAGATATTGGAAATAGAAGATGAGGGGCTGAGGGGAGATGGAGGTGGATTGACTAAAGATAAAGGCATGGGGAAGGGGAAATAGATGAAAAATGGAGAAGTCAGAATGGAGCATCCTGTTCAGTTCTTATTGCAGCAGATTAAAAAGGACATTAATAAGCTACTGTGTCCAGCAGAGTACAGCCAGGATGATGAAGGGTCTTGAGTCAATTGAAAGAACTGGAAATATATAGCCTGGAGAAGACTCAAGGGCATATAATGGTCATGTTGAAATATTTGAAGGGCTATGGTGAAAGAGGGACTCGACTTGTTTTATTTGACCCTAGAGGAGCAGACCAAAGAGCGATAGGTTCAAGGTGCAAAGAAGCAAACTTAGTCTTGACATGGGGAAAAACTTCCTATTAATTAGAGCTGTCCAAAAGGAGAATGGGATGCCTTGGGAGGTCTTCACTGGTGTTCCCTATGCAGACTGGACAGCCATTTGTCAGATAGGTTTGAGTAGAGATTTTTTTCAGGTGTGGGTTGGAGTTGATGGTTGCTGAGCTCCCTTTCAATGTTCAAATTATGATTCTGTAAATGGAGGAAGAATGGAAAGAAGACGATAGAGCAATAGGGAGAGATGGATGAAGGGCAAGTGATGGATGGAGTGAGGAAAGGGGGATGGAGGGTGGAAAGATGGCCTATGGAGAGACAGTTGAGGGAAGAGGAAAATAGAGATGGAAGATGAAATAAAGTAGATGGTTAAAGAGATGAAGATAGGGGTTGGAGAGAAGAGATGGGGATGTCTCATCCTAATTCACTCCATCTTGGTCCCTGGTAGGATTACTGACTACATGGATGTGGGCCCCTCAGAGCTGATTGGACGAAGTTGCTACCAGTATATCCATGGGGAGGACGTGGCTGGACTCCGCCAGAGCCACCTGGACTGTGCGTGAACCCCCTCTACCTTTCCATTGAGCCCTAGCTTCTGGACCCCATGTGTTCCTCCATCCAGTTATCAATGCCCATGGGGAATTCCTTCCTTAGGTCTTACCCCTGTAACCCACAGCACCTTCAGTCCTGTTCATCCTCATTCTGCCCTCAGAGGAATCCTTAAGTAGCCAGGACAAAAGTTGAGCCAGGAATCTCCTTCCTTCCCCCTGAAAATCTGTAAGATTCCTTTCTCTAGAGGTGTGTCTACCTCTCTGATTCTTACTGTCTGTTGGTCTCTTCTCTGTCCTCATTTATCTGTTTGTGTCTTCCTTAATACTTCGTCTCTTTGTCTCTCCCCATCTCTTTCTCTTCCCATTTCTGACTGTCCCCCTGTACCTATCTCTCCCCATTCATGCCTCCCTAATCTCTGCTTTGAATCTCTCCCCTTCTTCCATCTTTGATCTGGCCTACATCTTTCTCTCTCTCCCCATGTGTTTCCCTACTCCCAACCCTGTCTCTCAATCTCCACTTTGATCGACACTTGTCTCTGCCTTGGCCCTCCCTTCCTGGGGCCAGTGCTGGACAAAGGGCAGGTGGTGACAGGCTATTACCGATGGCTGCAGAGGGCTGGAGGCTTCATCTGGCTCCAGTCCGTGGCCACAGTGGCAATCAGTGGCAAGAGCCCAGGCGAGCGCCACGTGGTCTGGGTCAGCTACATACTCAGGTGAGGAAGGCCTGAGTCACTGTCAGGGTGGTAGGGCAGGGGCAAACCCAGTCCCTGGGAAAGGAGGACACTTTCCATCTATTTAAGACAAAACTAACTGGACCATCCAGTTTTCTCCAGTGGGGAAGCAAACCCAGAATAGAGTGCAGGGCCCACCAGCAGAGCTAGAGAGATGGTCCTAGGGCCCGGAAAGATTCCTCAAAAGGGGGTCACCCCAGGTGGGTCCTGTCAGTTGAGGACTTGGTCCCCCAGTCCCCAAATCCCCTCTAAGAACCTGAGTCTGGCACCTGAGACCTCAAGGAGGAATTGGGGAGGGTGAGTGCCAGGGTTACCTGGATTGTGACCATTGACCTCTTTTCATAGTCAAGTGGAAAGCAGCCACGTGGCCTTGGATACCTTCCAACTTCCCAGCACTGTCCCCCAAGAGGACCTGTCAGATCCAGAACCTGACATCAAAGGTACCTAGAAAGATCCCATGCTATCAGGAATAAGTCTGGAGGCCAGGCAGGGTGGAAGAGGGAACAGGACCCTAAATTCTACCCCTTTCTCCAGAGAGTGATTCCCATATCCCATCCGTTCTGACGTCATACATCCCAGAGTTACGATCTGAGATCTCCAGAACCTTCAACGTTGCAGATTCAGAAAATCAATCAGGATGGAAGGGATCTTAAAACAGGGGAAAGTGTTCAAAAGGACTTTAGGACATAGAATATGGAATGTCAGAGCTGGGAAGGGCCTGATAACATGGAATGTCAGAGTTGGGAGGGACCTTAGAAAAGGGCATGTCAGAACTGGGAGGGGGCCTTAGAACAGGGAATGTCTGCTGGGAGGCATTTAAAACCGACCATCAGAGCTGGAAGAATGTTAGAATATAAAGCACAGAATGTAGGAGCCAGAGGGGACCTTGGAGACCATATTACCCAACCCTTTCATTTCCAGATGAGGAAATGAGGTGCACCTTTTTTAGTCATGTAGCATATGACAGTCATTTTCTCTTTCAGAGTCCAAGGCCCAGGTGGAGGGGGAGCAAGGAGTCTCCCAGACAGAGCCTGGGGCCCGTCACACCCGGGGCAAACGCATCAAACTGGAGCCAGCCAGAGGAAGCAGCAGCCAAGGAGAGACCACTAGCAGGGAAGGTGGTGAGGACAGTGATGATCGGGAGTCCAGACACCCAGTTCCCCGACCTGAATTCACCTCTGTCATCCGGGCAGGGAGCTTGAAGCGGGAGACCATGAGGCCATGGAGCTACGCGGCCTCCTATGCGGCCGGGGAGCCCTTCCACAGGCCCCCTTCACCCCCCAATTCCCCATCCCCACCCACTCTGGTCCACGCTGGTTACCTAGCCCCTGCTAGGGGCCTATATACCAGCACCATCCGATACGGGCCAGCCGAGCTGGGCTTGGCACTCCCCACCCCAGGCCTGGTTTATCAGCACCTCCAGAGGCTCACTGGCCCGGGACCAACCTTTCCTGATGCTCTCTACCCCAGTGTCCCCTTCCTGGGACCAGACAGGAAAGGGGACTGATAGGGGGCTTAGCTGGGACTGTGGACAAGTGGGATGGAGCTGCTCAAAGTGTCAGCGTGGGCTCCCCTCCCCAGGAGTCAGGTACAGGAGATCCCTCCAAAGTAGCCACTGACCCCACGGCACAGCGGGAGGCTGAGCCCAGGCCCATCTCCAGGTCGGGGCTGGGCTTGGGGGGAGAATTAAACAGCATTCCCCAACTGTTGCTTCCTGACCAGTTTTGTTGTCAACATTTGGAGTAGCTGGGGGTGGTTAGGAGGAGACTGTGGGCCAGGGTTTTCCGGGGAACTTTCTGGAAACTTCTGGAAAGAGATAGTGAGAGGGGAGACCTGGGTTCAAATTCCCAACTGCGTCTTAAAACCTGTGACTTTGGGGCAAATTGCTTCCCTTCTCTAGCCTCAATTCCATCTGCTCTAATTGGACTAAATGAACTCCAGTTCCATCCAGAATCTTTGGCCCAAGTTATCCAGGACTTCCTTTACCAAATACCCAGGGTAGAAGCTGAGAGATCATTTCAGCCACACCCACCATTTCTGAGGAACTGAAGCCGGGGAGGAGAGGACGGGGGAAGCAGAACCCTAATAGAGGAACAAAGGATGGGGGGAGGCAGGGGTCTGGGCCACCAAGGCTTCCTCCTGGAAATAGAAGAGGGAAGAATGCTGGCTTCGCAGGAGGTCCTGGATTCAGATCCCACATGTAGGAGCCGCATGGCCTTGCCAAGTACCTGAACCACTGGGGTTCTCCTCGACTCCCCACTTGTAAAAATGGGGCTGGGGGTGGACTACCAGAGGGTCTTGGGGGTTGCTTCCAGCCCTAGAGAAATGCAAGGACACTAGAGAGAATTATTGGGTCGGGCTGGGACATAGGGAACCCCAGTCCTGCACTGGGGTACGAGGCAGAAGGCCTGCTGGGGCTCAGACTCGGGGCATAATTGGTTTTTCTGGGGGATGACACAAGCCTCCCTCCCCCAGCCCACCCCCAAACCAAAGCTCAGAGCCTGCGGTGTGTGTGCGGGGGGCCTTTAATCGGGTTCGGGCCGTGCCCGCGGCCCCTCACTTGGCCTGGCCCCGCGGCGGGCCGGCTCTGGCGGCCGGCGGCTCCTCCTCATCGGCTTCGTCGGGCTCCAGGCCCGGCTCGGGTTCGGGCCCCTCCACCTCCAGCTCCAGCTGGCCCAGGTAGAGACCCACGGCACAGGCCCAGAGCAGGCCGGCGGAGACCACGGCCGCGCCCCCGACCAGCGCCCCGCCCAGAGACAGCATCATGGGCCGGCGCAGCGAGGCCAGGCCGGCCACGTACGAGGCTCCGCCGTAGAATACGCACAGCCCGCCCAGGAGGAAGAAGCCTGCGGCAGAGGAGACGGGGCTCAGCCGGGCCGGCCCGGGCCGGGGGCTGGGGACCGGGGGATGGGGACAGAAGCTCGGCCGAGGCCCCGGGCGGCAGGGCACGGGGCGGGGACCGAGCTGGGCGATGGGCGGGGACCCGGAACCGGGGCCCCGAAGCCCGGAAAGGATGCTGGAGGGGTAGCCTGTAGCGAAGGCGGGGGACCTGGGGCAGATCCCTGGAGGAGGGTGTGGGGGCGGGAGGGGAAGGGGTGCATGGGGGGGCTCAGAATCTGGGGTGGGGAAATAGACCCCCTGGGTTCTGCTCCTCCTTCAGGGAACACCAAGAGGGAAGGCCCCCACCCGCAGAGGACCCCAGCTGGGGAGGAGGAGGGGCTGGGGCAGCCGGGAGCACTCACCGTACGCGGCCTCCCGGCCCATGTCGCTCTGCATGAAGGAGATGACGCCTATGCCCGAGGCCAAGAGGCCATTTCTGAACCAAGAGAGGAAGGCTGTACGGGAGAGAGGGGCCAGACCCTTATGAAGTCCCCTAAAACCGAGGTCAAGGGCCTGACACATACTGTCTGTCTGCCATCAGGTTAGACAAGAAAGGGCACTGACTGGAGGCACAGGGCCTGGGTTCAAATCCCCTCTATGCTGGTCATTCCCAGTGACTTTGGGTCAGTCACTGTCCCTCCATGGGGCCTCAGTTTCCCATTCTGTAAAATGTCGACAGTGGCTTAGATGACCTCAGAATTCCTACTGGGCTCTAGATGGGTGAGCCCTTGAGCCCTTGGGAGCTTCAGTGATAGAATCAGACTACAACAGATGGTATTTTCTTGCAACCTGCACTGCCAGTGGTCAGACACAGTAGCCTAGAGTGCTGCAGTGCCGGTCCTGGGTTCAGATTCCCCTTCAGACGCGTACTAGCTCTGTGTCCCTGGGCAAAAGTTATTTATCCCCTCTCAGCCTCAGTTTCCTCATCCATAAAATGGGGATAAGAGCTATAAGAATCAGAAGAGAGAAGCCAAGCCCTTTACAAACTTGAAGGCCCCATATAATATTATTATCATGGTCACACCTGGAGGGTGGGGTGGAGTGGACTTCAGATACCAAACCCAGTTCTCTTTTCAGTCAGTCCTTAAGATGCCTTTCAATGCCATAGCCTACAAACCTATCTCAGCCTACACTCAGTCTGGCCTTCTAGGCCTCCAGTCTTTGTTCTTTATTTAACATCACAAATTTTCAAAGGGACCTAGAAACATAGAACACGGTTCGTCGATGAAAGGAATCTAACTGGTTCCATAGGCTGTCCCAGAAGAGTGTTTTTAATCTTAACCTCAGCTTAAAACTGCATTAAAAGTTTGGGACCTTCTGCTAAGCCCGACCACCGGATTTGACAAACGAGGAAAGTGAGGACCAGAGAGGGGAGACACAGTGTGTCAAAAGGGCTAGAGACCCCAGGAACTCTCAAGCAGGTGCTCTTGTCCACTGCTCCAAGTCCAGGCCTGACCCTTTATTGAGGCCAAAGGTTGCAGGAGGGGGATGTATAGGGGATATGTGGTTTTAACTTCAATTTGTGGCCCAGTAGCTCTTAGTTGGGAAAATCCTTGAAAAATCATGTGATGTCTTTGTAGAAGGGCAGAGGCTCTTTAAAAAAAAAAAATTACATTTTGGTTTTTCATGACCCCCTCAGTGCTCTCCCCACCATACAATCAACCAGCAAGGCCCAGCACTAAACCCAAGGGATAAAGCAAACAATCCCTTCCTGTCATCAAGACGCTTACAATACATCCAGTACTTATTTTGAATTTGCTTCTAAGTCCCTGTTGTCTCCCCTGAAAGAAGAGTAAACTCCAGCTGTCTCCCATGCCTAGAACACCCCTTCCTCCTCTGCTCTGATCACTGACCTCCCCAGCATCCATTCAATCCCAACTAAAATTCCCCCTACAGGACACCTCCCTCATCCCTAATTCTAGTTTTTTCCTTCTGGTAGTTCATTCCTATGGATCCTGCAAAGAGCTTGTTTCCCCCACTAGACTGCAGGGTCCTTAAGGGAACCAGGCTTTTGCCTTTCTTCCTATGCCCAGCACTTAGCACTGTGCCAGCAGATAGTAAGCACTCAATGAAAAGGTGGAATGACTGATCCATCCATAAAACGAAGTGTTTGGATGAGGAAGCCTCTTCCAGGTGAGACTTTTTTGAGGGCTTCTGAGGGTGGGCCTGCCTTGTCCATTTCCATGTGCCCCCACTGCCCAGTTCTGGCAGGCTTCCCCCGTAGGTGCCAGGAAATGTGCTGTGTGATATACCTTCTCTGATTCTGTCCTAGGTGCCCCCTTCCCCGGAGGTTATATGTCATCTCTGCATCCCAAACACTTACAGAGGCGCTGAGCGCTTACTGTCCACTGAATTCCACTAAATGACCAGCCCAGGGCGAAGGGGAGAACCCAGGGCTGGGACTCAGCGGACCCGGGTTCGAGTCCCGGTTCTGCCGAACCCTGCTGTGTGCAGCCCCTCCAGACGTGTTCTCTCATCTGGAGAACGAGGGGCTTCACCTGGGTGATCTGTAAAGGCTCTGGTATCCCACCGTCAAGGCGCTCCCTTTCATCTCTCTGGGCTCAGTTTCCCTCTCTGTAGGAGGGGGTCGGGCCGGGTGATCTCCCCCCGTTCTACATCTCTGACTTCCCTGCCCCGCTTCCATCCAGGACCCGGGCCCCCTCCCCGCATTCCGCACTCCCGCTCCTCCGGCTGACCCCACCGCGTTAGCCACGCCGGACCCCCCCTCCTCCCCCCTCCCCCGAGCAGTCCGCACTCACCCGTCTCATGCGCCTTCCGCAGGAGCCAGGCGTCCGCGCGGTCCAGCTCGGACACGGGGGGCGGCGCGGCCGCAGCGCGGGCCCCGGGCCCGGGGCCGAAGGAGCCCCGGCCGGCCCGGCCGCGCCTCGGGGCCGCCAGCAGCAGCGCCCCCCGGAAGCAGGGGCGCCGGGCCAGGCGAGCCGCCCGACCCCACCACCAGCAGCCTCCGCCTCCCATGGCTCTGCGGCCCTCCGGGCCCCGCCCCCGCCCAGCAAGAGGCCGGTCGGTCCGTCTGTCAGAGGAGCGCCCCGCCCCCCTCTCTTGTTTAGTGGTCGGTCGGCCCGAGGCCCCGCCTTGCTGTCACTCCGAAGAGAACTCTCTTCGCTCTCCTAGGCGCCGGCACCGGCCTAGAACCTAACGAGGACTACAAGTCCCAGAATGCATCGGCACCCGAGACACAGCGCGCACGCGCCAGGGACTTGTAGTTTTTCTGGCCCTCGACAAGTGGCTTTTTCAGAGCGGATGCAGCATGTGCCCGCACTTCCTTATTTCCCAACTCTGGTCATCGTTATACCGTCCCCAGAGAAAACAAACTTTTATTAAGCGCTGCTTGTATGTTTGTCGGGAAGCTGCCTGTTGGGATAATTCAAAGTTTAAGAACATTCTTTATTCTCAGCGCGAACCTGCCCGGCCTCAGTTTCTTCATCTGTAAAACAAGCGCATGGCTTATCACGGGCCGGGCCCCTAGAAGGAGCCTTATAAATGCTGTCGCCTGATTGGCTAGATGACCAGCCCCCACTTGCCCGAGGTGGGCAGCCAGAGGATGCTTGGGGGAGACCCTACCTCCTTCCTGGGTCCCCTCCTTCTAGGGTCCCCTGTTCTCCCCCCCAGGGTCCCAGGGACGCTTCACTGGCGGCCTGGGTCACGTCAAAGGCGCCCCCAGGGCCCCTGATGGGCCACGGACCGTGACGTCACAGTCCCTCCGGTCTAATGGGCCATGGGATATGACGTCACCCGCTTGTTCTTTGGAAACGCTCCATGGGGGGGGAACCGCGTGGTCCAGCAGTGGCACAGCGCCCCCTCGCGGCCACGTTCTCTGGGACTCTGGGTAGAGCGGACCTCTCGGATTGTTGGGGGATTGGGTTACCTCCAGGGGATAGGAAAGCGGGCCGGGGAGCCGGGAATATCTGCATTTACGTGAACACTGAAGGGCCCCCGGATGATCCTGGAGAAAGGTTCTCCGATAAAAGAACTGACCCCCATGCGTAAGAGCCATCACCAACAGACAGACGGACGGACGAGGGTGCGAACAGTAAGAGTTTTCAAAGGAAGAAATCCAGACTCTCAGCAGTCCTGTGAAAAAGCTCTCCAAACCAGCAATAACCAGAAATGCCCGTTTCCTCCTCCCACCCATCAGACAAGCGTTGGAAAGGATGAGGAGAATTCAGTGTTAACCCCATTTGGGATTTCTTGGCAAAGATACTGGCGTGGTTGGCCACGTCTTTCTCCAGATCATTTTACTGATGAGGAAACTGAGGCAAACAGGGTGAAGTGACTTGCCCAGGGTCACGCAGCTTTTAAGTGTCTGAGGCCACATCTGAACTCAGGAAGATCAGTCTAGGCACTCCATCCAATGCAGCACCTGATAAAGCTATGAATTAGTCCAGCCATTCTGGAAAACAATTTAAAACTATGTTCAAACACTTACTAAATTGCGCATATCCTATCCTTTCAGCTATAGCCCTCCTAAAGAGATCAAAGAAAGGAAAAGGAACCGTATGTACACAAATATGCATAACAGAGTTTTTCAAAGTAGTCTCAAACTGGAAACTAAGAGGAGTATGCTCCCCTATTGGGAATGACTAAACAAATTGGGCTACTTGCAGGCCATGAAACACTATTGTGTCATAAGAAATTGTGAAAGGGGCGGTTTCAGAGAAAACTGAAAAGACATTGGTGAAGTCAATAGAAATAGGAAAACAATTTCTGTCATGATAATATTAAAGAGGAAAACAACTTTGAAAGTCTTTGGAACTCTGGTCAATGCAATGAGAAACTCCAAGCCCAGAGCACCCAGGGTAAAATACAAGGCTCACCTTCTGCCAAAGAGGAGACTTTTGGATAGAACAAGGAAATTTATTTTGCTGGACTATGCTTTTCTTTCTCCTTTCTGTTGTTCAACTGGGAGGCAGGGAAGTGAGGAAAGTGGGAAGGAGACAGAGGAGAGGAGAGACACAGAGAGAGAAGAGATAGATTAAACAGAGAAAGAAGAAATGAAGAGAGACAGAGAAAAAGAGAGAGCTTCCAGGCATACAAAAGAGACACACAATATAATCTACCTATATTTTGCTCTGATCAGACAGCCAGAGTACTGTGTTGAGACGTGGGCATGGCAGGATAGAAAGAACATTTGCCATTGGACCTGCAGGCAGCAGGAACCAGGAGTTAACTGTCTGTCCCCTGCCACATTTGCACAGAAAGAGCCTTTGGAAGAAAAGATTGGGGTGAGCCTGTAGAAAGCTGCTTGTCCTCCTCCTGAATATTTTTGGTTTCCTTTCTGACCCTCAAGGATGTGTCCTTGTGCTTGATCTCTCTATATTCTCTCCCTAGCAACCTGATTCACTCACTTTGATTCAACTAACTCAATGCAGATGATTCTCAAATATCTATCTCCAGTTCTCTCAATCTGTGTGTGTATATGTGTCTCTGTCTCTCTCTCTGTCTCCTTCTCTCTGTCTCTCTCTTTGTCTCTATCTCTGTCTCTCTGTCTCTTTCTCTGTCTCTGTCTCTGTCTCTCTCTGTCTGTCTCTGTCTCTGTCTCTCTGTCTGTCTCTCTCTCTCTTTCCCTAGAAAGGAGACACTAGCCAAAGTGAGAATGGTTTATGACAATATCCAAGACTGAACTGAACTGGTCCGTGTAATCCTGTCATTTCTGTCTTGCTAACAGCTCTCATATACACCCCATGCTCTGCTCTGACACTGATCCCAGCCTGGTGCTGGTCCTCCTCACCTCATCCCTGGATGCCTGCACTACCTGTTAGTGGGTCTGCCTGCCTCGAGTCTCTCCCCATCCAGTGGGTGAGAGTGACTAAATCCATCCAGTGACTAAAGTGATTTTCCTAAAGCTCAGGTCTGATCATGTTACCCCTTACCTCCAGGAGCAAATACAAAATGCTCTGCTTAGCATTCAAAGCCCTTCATCATCTGCCCCTACTTACCTTCCCAACTTTTTTACAGCTTATTCCCCAACATGTATTCTTCAATCCTGGGCATTCCCTCTGGCTGCCCCCATGCCTGGAATGCTCTCCCTCCTCATCTCCACCTGTTGGCTTCCCTGGCTTAAAGTCCCAACTAGAATCCCATCTTCTACAGGAAGCCTTTCACAGCCTCTCAACTCTAATGGCTTCGATCTGTTATTTATTTCCTATTTGTCCTGTATATAACTTGTTTGTACCTATGTCTTTGTTTGCTATGTTCCCCAACATATTATAAGCTCCTTGAGGGCAGGAACTATCTTTTGACTCAATGTTTAGCACAGTGTCTAGCAGAGAATAGGCTCTTAATAAATATTTATTTATTGACTGATTATTTTCGCTTCCTCACCTTGAATTAGTACCTCTTGGGGCCATTCCCACTGCCTCTACCCTAATGCAGGCATCCATTGCTTGGACTATTGTAGGAGGCTCTTAATATACTTCTCCCTTCTACTCTCCCCCTCATATGCCCTTCATACAGAGAGCAGACAGACAATAACATATCTAATCAAAAGCTTTCAATAGCTTCTTAATGTTTAACATCAATAAATCAACAAGCATTTTGGTGTCTAATACGTGCCAGGCACAATGGCGATATAAAGAAACTAGTTGACATTCTACAGAGGAAATTCATTTTCCTTAACCAGGCATTCCTAGTCCTCCATAACCTCATACCTTCACATGGTAGGGATCTGCTAAAGACACTTCATTTTATATCTTTTTTTCCCCGTTATGACTGGACAAGTATTTTGCCTGATGTGACTTTTGTAGACCAGACCAGTACCTGAAAATAACTACAGTACTATCCTGTGTCAAAGTGCCATTCACCTGTGGTTGTTGACTGCACTACGACTATCAATCCGAATCACGCTATGGCAGTAACCATTCCTTTATTGGAGAATTGGGATCCAACAACACATACTGACCCTATTTGATGACTGTTCATGGGAGAGAGAAGGAGAGAGGGAAAAAATAGCTATTAGCTCTGATGAACAGTTTAGAATTTTATTTGTATAATTCCAAATCACATTCCAAAATGACTATACCAATTCACAATTTCATTAACAATGCACTAATGTACCTATCTTCCCATAATCCCTGCAACATTTTTGAGTCTCATCTTTTGTCATCTTTGCCAATTTGTAGGATGTTAAGTGAAACCTCAGGGTTGTTTTGATGTACATTTCTCTTACTATTAGTAATTTGGAGCATTCTGTTAAGAGTTTGCCAATCTTTGGGTCTTTTGACCATTTATTTATTGAGGATTAGCTTAAAATTGCACAAAACCACATTTTTTTCTAATTCAATGAATTACAATTCAACAAATTACATTCCACAAAGGACCTTTGAAGCATAGATTAAAAACTAACTGGAAACTAAATAACAATCCTAAAAATGGATGACAAAGTAGATATAATAATTTCTTTAAAGATGATGACAACAGTGAGACAACATACCAATATTTTTGGAATACAGTCCAAGCAGTACTTGGGGAAATTTTTACATGTCTATATGCTTCCATCAATAATAGAAAGAGCAAATGAACAAATTGGGCATACAACTAAAAAAAACAATTAGAACACCAACAAACTAATAAACCTCAATTAAATACCAAAATAGAAAACCTAGAAATCAAAAAAGAAATGAACAAGATTGAAAGTTAAAAATGGATTCATAAAACTAGGAGATTTTTAAACAATAAAATATACACATCATTAGCTAATTTCATTTTTTTAATATGAAAATAAAATAACTAGTATCAAAAATTAAAAAGGGTGAATTCACAACCAACAAAGAAGAAATAAAAGCAATTATTAGGAGCTATTTTGCCCAACTATATAACAATAAGATTCACAATCTAAATGAAATGGATAATTGCCCAGATAAGCAGAACAAGAAACTGAATACTTAACCCTATTGTAGAAAAAAGAAATTAAATTAGACATAAATGAACTCCCAAAGGAAAAAAAAATCCAGAACCAGATGAATTTATAAGGCAACTCTATCAAACATTTAAAGAACAATTAATAACAATATGACATAAACTGTTTGAAAAAATAAGTAAGGAAAGGATTCTTCCAAATTCCTTCTATGATACAAATCTGGTTTTGATACTTAAATCACCAAGTGAAAGAAAACTATAGGCCAATTACCTTAATGAATATTGATGTGAAAATTAAATAAAATAATAACAAAGAGATTACAACATATCATAAAAATCACAGACTATGACCAGGTTGGATTTGTACCAGGCATTCAGAGCTAGGAAAACTGTAAGCACTGACCAATAACAAAAAACAATAAAAAAAATTATTTCAGTAGATGAAGAAAAATTTTAACAGAATACAATCCTTATTCCTCTTTTTAAAAAACACACAAGAATAAATGAAATGTTCCTTTAAAAGAAGTATAGCTCTAAAATCAAGAGAAAGCATTATCTGTTTTGAGGATAAACTAGAAGCTTTTCCAATAAGATCAGAGGTAATGTAAGGATATCTATTTTCACTATTACTATTTGGCACTGTACTAGAGATGACAGCCAAAGCAATGACAAGAAAAAGAAATAAGGAACAAACACAGGCAAAGAGGAAACAAAACTGTCACTTTTTATAGATGATATAATAGTATACTTAGATAACCCTAAAAGTCAACTAAAATCTAATTTAAACAACTAACAATTTAAGCAAATTTTCAGGATATAAAATAAGCCTGCAAAAATCATCTGCATTCCTATCTGTATACTAAATCCAGCAGATAAAGACAGAAAAATTCCATTTAAAATAATTGTGGACAGTATAAAATATTTGGAAGACACACACAGGAACTATATGAACACAATTACAAAACACTCTTCACACAAATAAAGGTAAATCTAAACAACTGAAGAAATATTCATTGCTCATGGATAGGCTAAGCCAATATAATAAAAATGACAAAACTTTACTACCTAAATTAACTTACTTATTCAATGCCATGCCAAATGCCATATCAAAATACCAAATAATTACTTTATAAAGCTAGAAAAAATAATAACAAAATTCATCTAGAGGAACAAAAGATCAACAATATCAAGGAAATCTATGAAAAAAAATGGGAAGGAAGAGGACCCAACAGTGCCAGATCTCAAACTAAGTCATCAAAGCAATTTGGTACTCAATAAGAAACAGAGAGGTTGATCGGTAGAACAGTACAGGTACACAAAGCAAATGAGCACAATAACCTCATGTTTGATAAACCCCCAAAAGCCTAGCTATTAGGACAAGAACTTACTATTCACCAAAAACTTGTTGGGAAAAGTTTACAGAAAGTAAGCATATGCCAACATCTCACAGAACAACCAAGATAATTAACAAATGGACAAATGACTTAAACATAAAGAGTGACATCATATGCAAATGAGAAGAGCATGGAAAAATTACCTGTCAGATCTATGGATAGGGGAGAATTCATGACCAAAAAAGAGATGGAATGGTTCACTGGAAGTGAATGGATATTTTGATTACATAAAATTAATAAGTTTTTGCACAGATAAAACTAAAACTGCCAAAATTAGAAGAAAAGCAGGAAATATTGAAAAAACTCATTGTAGCAAGTTTCTGATAAAAATCTCATTTCATAAGATATATGTGTGTATAGAAGTGAGCCGAATTTTCAGGAAAAAAAGTCATTCCCCAATAGACAAATGGTCAAAGGATATGAAGAGGCAGTTTTCCAGAGGGAAAAAAAATCCAAGCTATCAATAGCCATATGAAAAAAATGCCCTAAATCACTAATAACTAGAGAAATACAAATTAAAACAACTCTGAATTGTCACATTATGTACATTAGATTGGTGAAAATGATAAAAAAAAAAAGTAAAAAGACAAATGGGGAAGAGCTGTGGGAAAATAGGTATGCTAATGCACTGTTGGTAGAGCTGTGGACCAGTCCAACTATCCTGGAAAGTAATTTGAAACTATGCCCAAAAAGCTAATGAACTGTGCATATACCCTCTGGCCCAGCAATACCACTACTAGGTCTATACCTCAAGGAGGATAAAGAAAGATGGTAGAGGCCCACATATGCAAAAACAATTACAGTGGCTCTTTTTGTAGGGCCAAAATAATTTGAAACTGGTGGAGTGTCCATTAATTTCAGAATAGCTGAACAAGTTATGGCATAGTTGGTTGTTATCCTTCATTTTCAGAAAGGATCAAAATAACATCACTATGCCATAGTCAAGTTTCAATGTGTCCTATTGTGGCTGATTAAACCAATACAAGCTCAGAGTACTCTACCACAGTAGGACACAAATAATCCATGTGAACATTTGGGGTGAATTCACTAAATTTGCTTATCCTGCATTCCTTTGAGCTATTTCAATTCTTTTTTGTTCATAGAGCATAGCATCTTTCCTGATGTGGGCACACGAGGCTGAGTGGTCCTCTGCCAGGGTCTCCCATGTCACACAATCAATTCCAAAGTTCTTAAGAGAGACCTTGAGGATGTCCTTGTATTTCTTGATGACATGGTGGCCAGAAGTTATGGTACATGAATCTGATGGAATACTATTGTGGTATAACAAATTATAAAGAGGGTGACTTCAGAAAAACCTAGGAAGACTTATGTGAACTGATACAAAGTGAAGTGTGTAAAACCAGAGAATCATTTATGTTATTTTAAAAAATCAGCTTTGAAAGGCAGCATCTCTGACCAAGACAAATATTAACTCTTGATCTGACAATTAGGAGTAGGTGGCCATAGTAGCTGCTTGAGGTACTTAACTGAGCAAAATACCAGGTGGCTTGAGTTATGTAAGGATAAGGAAGACCTGTTGTCTCCCAGTCATTTCGTCCAAGTGCTCTTCAATATTCTTTCTTTTGGAGTAAGGATATTCCTAACAATAAATCATAACTCGTTTGGCTTGTGTGCCCCCACTCTCATGTGGTTCCCAGATCTTTCTTTCTCTCTTTGCCATGGCTTCAAAAGAATTGGCTCAGCTGGCATTTACGCTAAATTACACTTACCAAAGCAAAATCAGAAGTAAAAGACTATAGCTTTGAAACTCCAGAGTGGTTCTTTCCACCCCTTTTTCTGAGTCTGTTTTTACAGATGAAATCAAATGTCTTTTAACTAAGTACTACTTGGTATCAGAATGACACATGATCCTCACCACCATCAACTCCCACAGCCCAACTCTTCTCATAAGGACTACCCTTTGAACTTCTGGCTGGTAGTCAGGCACATATGCTGCTTGATACCTTTACAAGCTGATCCTAGTGAGCCCAGGCATCAGTGAGGTCAGATGTCTTCTCAGTATCTTCTGGTGTTGCTGCAAGTCAGACGGAAAAAGTGACCAGCTACAAAGTGCATGTTACAATTCAAGAACAGTGGGCTAGAGAGAGCCAGAGAGGGCAAGAGATACACTATCAGTCAATAAACATTTCTTAAATACTAACCATGTGCCAGACATTGTACCAAGAGCTGGAGATATAAAATGAGGAAAAAGATAATCCCTGCCCTCAAGGAACTTACAACCTAAGGGAAAAGACAACATGCAAACAAATGTATGCAAAGCAAGCTATAGATAGGATAAATGGGAGATAACTAACTCACCAAAGGTACTAGAATTAATAATTTACAGGAAGGCTTCCTGTAAAAGATGGGATTTGAGTTGGGATTTAAAGGAAACCAGGGAGGACAGCCAGAGAAAATGGAGCTGAGAAATGTAGTGTCTTGTTCATGGAAAAGCCAGGAGGCCAGGGTCACTGAATGGAAGAAGACATGGTGGGGAGTAAGATGTAAGAAGAATGGAAAGGTAGGTGGGAACAGGTTATGAAGAGCTTTGAATGCCAAATAGAATATTTTGTATTTGCTCCTGGAGGCCATGGGGAGCCTCTGGAGTTTACTGATTAGGGGTGATATGATTAGAACTGCACATTAGGAAAATCACTCTAGTGACTAACTGAAAGATGGACTGGAGAATGGACGGAAATACTTGAGGCAGGCAGACCCCCACCTCACCCCAGCAGCTATTGCAATAGTCCAAGTGTGGGGTCATGAGAGTCTGGATCAAAGTGCAGGCACAGTCAGAAAAGAGAAAGGGGCATATGTTACAAAGGTGAGATCAGTAAGAGAGCTTGCAGAGGTGACATTAACAGGTTTGGATATGAGGGGGAAGAAGGAGTGAGGAGTCCAGAACGGCTCCTTGGGCGTGAGCCTGAGGGACTGGGAGGATGGTGTTGCCCTCTACTGAAATAAGGAAGGTAGGAGGCTTCAGGGAAAGATACTGAGCTCTGCTTTTGATGTGTTTAATTTGAAATGTCTACTAGACATCCAGCTCAGGTGTCTAAACGGCAGTTGTAAATATGAGTTTGAAAGTCAGTAAAAGTTTGAGGCAGGAATGGTAGATGTGAAAATCCTCAGCATAGAAACAGTAATTCAATTTGTGGGAGTGGATAAGATCACAAAGTGAAGAGGTATAGAGGCAGAAGAGGGCCCAGGAGAGAACCTAGGTCCCCTAGGGTAAGAGGGAAGGATCTGGAGGAAGATCCAACAAAGGAGACAGAGAAGGAGTAGTCAGAGAGGCATGAGGGAAACAAGGAGAGAGTAGAGAGAAGACAGTATCTAGGAAGAGAATGATGGACAGTGTCAAAGTCTGCAGAGAAATCAAGGAGAATGAGGATCAAGAAAAATCAATTGGATTTGGTAGCTACGATCATTGATAATTTTGGAGAGAGAAGTTTCTGTGGGATGATAGGATCAGAAGCCAGGTCGCAAGGGGTAAAAAGAGAATGAGAGGAAGGAAAGTGGACGTACCTGTTTGTAGATGGCCTTTTCTAGTTTAACCACAAAGGGCAGGAGAGATATAAGAGAATACTTATCAGAGGACTTTTTTTCAGGATGGGGGAGATATGGATATATGTTTTTGTAATTAATTTTTCATTTTCAACATTCACTTCCATAAGATTTTGAGTTCTAAATTTTCTCCCCCTCCTTTCCTTTTCCTTCCTCAATTTGGCATGCAGTCTGATATAGGCTCTACTTACACATTCACATTAAACATATTTTCACATTAGTCATGTTGTAAAGAAGAATCAGAACCAATGAGAGGAACCATGAGAAAGAAGAAATACAAAAGAGAGGGAGAGAAAATAATATGTTTTGACCTGCAGTCCAACTCCATGGCTCTTTCTCTGGATGTGGACACATTTTCCATCATGAATCTTTTGGAGTTGTCTTAGATCCTGGCACTGCTGAGAGGAGCTAAATCTATCAGTCAGTCATTGCAGACTGCATACAGTGTTCTCCTAGTTCTGTTCATTTCACTAAGTATCAGTTCATATAAATTTTTCCAGGTTTTTCTGAAGTCCGCCTGTTCATCATTTCTTATAGCACAATAGTATTCCATTACATTTATCCACCACACCCATTCCCCTATTCATGGGCATCCCCTTAACTTCCAGTTCTTGGTCACCACAAAAATGCTATATTTTTGTACATGTGGGTATATGGACATGTTTGTAGGTAGCAGGAATAAGCCAGTAGAGAATGAGAGACTAAAAATAAGTGGAAAATGGGGATGACAGAGGGAGTAATATCTTACAGGAGACAGAATGGAATGCGATTGCTTGAACAAGGAGAGGGGCAAGCCTTGGTAAGGAATGAGGTTACCTCATTATGTGGGACAGGAGTGATAGACAGGAAAATGGCAGAAGGCACCTGACTTGATAGGAGATGAGGAAGAGACAAGAAGAGGCAACTCATGGCAAATAGCCCTAATTTTTCTGTAAAATATGAGACAAGTTTCTTAGCTGATATTTTTTGTCTTAGAGATTATTGGGGGGGGAGGGTAAAAGCCATGGGAGGTTTGAGGAGGAATGAAAAGGTCTGGAAGAGCCTCTATGGACAGTGGGAGAGTGGGGTGATAAGGGAGATATAGGATTTCCAAGCAGCAGCGAGGGCCCACAAATTTGTAGAAATGAATGTCTTTTAACATCCTGCCTGTGTCTGTAACCCTAGCAGTGACCATCCTTTCTGATAGCTGAACGTAGGGCTAATTAATTAGTTGTGCATTCTCAACAACCACAAGAATGACATGGAAAATTCAGAGCAGAAAGACTACCTAATTAGAGCTTTAAGATCAACTTGGGCTTGTTCAAAGAACTGGATATTCTGCAGGTAAGGAATAGGTTAGTTAGGCGGTGCCATAGTGCATAGAGCACCCAAGGTTTATCACACAGCACAGGCTATGCCAGCACAGCTAGGCCCCCTACCCCACCTCCAGCAAACCAGGAGCAGGTTACTATAGCAACATGGCAGATCAAAACACAAACTCAGAATAAGACAACAAAGTCAAAACTGCTACATCCAAAGACTCAAAGAAAAATCTGAATTGGTTTCAGACAGCGGAAGAGTTAAAAACAGATTTTAAAAATCCCATAAGAGAGGTAGAGGAAAAACTGAAGAAAGACATGAAAGTGATGCAAGAAAATCATGAAAAGGGAGTCAGAATCTTGGTAAAGGAAGCACACACAGACACAAAATAAGGTGAAAATAACACCTTAAAAATAAAATAAACCAAATGAAAAAAGGCACAAAAAATCCAGTGAAAAGAAGAACTCCTTAAAAAGTAGAATCAGTCAAATGGAAAAGGATGTATAAAAGCTCAACGAAGAAAATAATTCCTTAAAAAATAGAATTGGGCAAGTGGAAGCCATGATTCCATGAGACATCAAGAAGCAATAAAACAAAATCAAAAGACTGAAAAAACAGAAGAAAATGTGAAATGTCTCATTGGAAAAATAGAAAATAGATCCAGGAGAAATAATTTAAAAATTACTGAATGACCTTAAAGCCATGATCCAAAAAAGAGCCTAGACATCATCTCTCAAGAAATTATCAAGGAAAACTGTCCTGAATTCTAGAACCAAAGGGTAAAATAGAAATTGAAAGAAATTGAATTCACCAATCACTTCTAGAAAGAGATTCCAAAAGGAAAACCCCCAGGAATATTATAGCCAAATTCCAGAGCTCCCAGGTTAAGGAGAAAACATTGCAAGCAGTCTGAAAAAAGCAATTCAACATGGAGCCATAGTACATAACACACAAGATTTAGCAGCATCCACATTAAGGAATCAGTGGGCTTATAATATGATATTCTGGAGGGCAAAGAAACTATGATTACAACCAAGAATCCCCTACTCAGCAACACTGAGTATAATTCTTTAGGGGGGAAAATGGACAGTCAATGAAATAGAGGACTTTCAAGAATTCTTGATGAAAAGACCAGAGTTGGAGGGTGGAGCCAAGATGGCGGAGTAGAAAGACACACATTGCAGGCTCTCCCCACACAGCCCATAAAATACCTGTAGAGAGGGACTCTCAACAAATTCTGGAGCAGCAGAAGTGGAGAACAACAGAATGGAGGAGATTTCCAGCCCAGGATGACCTTAAAGGCCCACAGGAAATGTCTGTTGCACCGGACGCAGAGCGGAATGCAGAGCCCAGCCCAGTCTTGGCCACATGGCGTGACTCTGGGAGGAGGACACCTCAGGGGGCGGAATCCCCAGTCTCAGAATCTCCAGTCACAGCAGCAGCAGCAGCGGGTTCACAGATCCCTCAACACACAGGCGCCAAAGGTCAGTGACAGGGTTTTTTCAGCTGGCCAGGAAGGGAAAAAGACCTTCCCATAGCTCTGGCCTCAGGCAGCTGCCCACAGAGGCCACATCAGGCAGGCAGCAGCAGTTCTCACAGCAGCCTGGTACAGCCCTCTAGGATCCATTGTTGGATCATAAAAACCCCTGGGGGCACTGAGGAGCTGAATATTACCTCAGCCCTGTGTAGATGCCCTGAGGGAGCTGGTCTTTGTCTTGCACTGAATGGTGGCCCAGCCCCCACAGCTTATCTGAAAATCAGCCCCCAGTGTTGGCTTAGTGGAACTGGAGGTCAGGTGGCTGTGGAGAGGAAACTGCTGAGATTCTGGGCACAAAAATCCTTCCCTGCTCCCAGACCAGTGTACATGCTTGATTGTGCCACCGAGAAGGAACTGAGATCTTACAGATCCCCAGAGTATACCCTACTCTTGACAAAGGACCCAAAAGTCAAGCAACTGGTTGGGAAAATGTCCAAAAAAGGGGGAATAAAAAAGACTATAGAAGGTTACTTTCTTGGTGAAGAGATACCTTTTCCCATCCTTTCAGAAGAGGAAGAACAATGCTTACCATCAGGGAAAGACATAAAAGTCAAGGCTTCTGTATCCCAGACATCCAAAATAAATATTCAATGGTCTCAGGACATGGAAGAGCTCAAAAAGGATTCTGAAAATCAAGTTAGAAAGGTGGAGGAAAAACTGGGAAGAGAAATTGGAAAGATGCAAGAAAACCATAAAAAGTGGGTCAACACCTTGCTAAAGGAGTCCCAAAAAAATGCTGAAGAAAATAACACCTTTAAAAATAGGCTAACTCAATTGGCAAAAGAGGTCCAAAAAGCCAATGAGGAGAAGAATGCTTTCAAAAGCAGAATTAGACAAATGGAAAAGGAGGTCCAAAAGCTCACTGAAGAAAATAGTTCTTTCAAAATTAGAATGGAACAGATGGAGGCTAATGACTTTATGAGAAACCAAGAAATCACAAAACTAAACCAAAAGAATGAAAAAATGGAAGATAATCTGAAATATCTCACTGGAAAAACAACTGACCTGGAAAATAGATCCAGAAGAGACAATTTAAAAATTATGGGACTACCTAAAAGCCATGATCAAAAAAAGAGCCTAGACATCATCTTTCATGAAATTATCAAGGAAAACTGCCCTGATAGTCTAGAACCAGAGGGCAAAATAAATATTGAAAGAATCCACCAATCACCTCCTGAAAGCAATCCAAAAAGAGAAACTCCTAGAAACATTGTGGCCAAATTCCAGAGTTCCCAAGTCAAGGAGAAAATATTGCAAGCAGCTAGAAAGAAACAATTCAAGTATTGTGGAAATACAATCAGGATAACACAAGATCTAGCACCTTCTACATTAAGGGATAGAAGTGTGTAGAATACGATTTTCCAGAAGTCAAAGGAACTAGGACTAAAACCAAGAATCACCTACCCAGCAAAACTGAGTATAATACTTCAGGGGGAAAATGGTCTTTTAATGAAATAGAGGACTTTCAAGCATTCTTGATGAAAAGACCAGAGCTGAAAAGAAAATTTGACTTTCAGACACAAGAATCAAGAGAAGCATGAAAAGGTAAACAGCAAAGAGAAGTCATAAGGGACTTACTAAAGTTGAACTGTTTACATTCCTACATGGAAAGACAATATTTGTAACTCTTGAAACTTTTTTCAGTATCTGGGTGTTGGTGGGATTACACACACATACACACACACACACACACACACACACACACACAAGTACAAGGTGAACATCTTTAAAAAATGAAATTAAAGGGTGAGAGAGAGATATATTGGGAAAAGAAAGGGAGAAATGGAATGGGGCAAATTATCTCTCATAAAAGAGGCAAGTAAAAGACTTTTCAGTGGAGGGGCAAAAGCGGCGAGGTGAGAGAAAAAACATGGTTACTCTCATCACATTCGACTAAAGGAATTAATAAAATGCACACTCATTTTGGTATGAAAATCTATCTTACAATACAGGAAAGTGGGGGATAAGGGGATAAGCAGGGTGGGGGGGATGATGGAAGGGAGGGCATGGGGAGGAGGGAGAAATTTGAGGTTGACACTCATGGGGAGGGACAGGATCAAAAGAGAATAGAAGTAATGGGGGACAGGATAGGATGGAGGGAAATATAGTTAGTCTTACACAACACAACTATTATGCAAGTCATTTGCAAAACTACACAGATATGGCCTATATTGAATTGCTTGCGTTCCCAATGGGGATGGGTGGGGAGGGAGGGAGGAAGAGAAGTTGGAACTCAAAGTTTTAGGAACAACTGTTGAGTATTGTTCTTGTATACAACTAGGAAATGAGAAATACAGGTAATGGGGTATAGAAAGTTATCTTGCCCTACAGGACAAAAGAAGATGGGGATAAGGGAAGGGAGGGAGGTTAGAAGGGAGGGCAGATTGGTGATAAGGGTAATTAGAATGCTCGACTTTTTGGGGTGGGGGAGGGGGAAAATGGGGAGAAAATTTGAAACTCAAAATTTTGTGGAAATGAATGTTGAAAACTTAAATAAATTTAAATTAAAAAAAGACCAGAGTTGAATGAAAACAAAATCTGACTTTCAAATGCAAGATTTAAGAAAAGCATAAAAAGGTAAACTTGGAAGAGAAATCATAAGGGATTCAATAAGGTTAAATTGTTTACATTCTACCATGGGAAGATAATACTTGTAGCTCCTAAGAACTTTCTTATTATTAGGGCTATTAGAAGACACATACACACAGGGCACATGTGTGAGTTAAATATGATGGGAAGCTATCTAAAAAAATAAAATTAAGGAGTGAGAAAGGGGAATGCACTGGGAAAAAAAGGAAAGAGAAAGATAGTACGGGGCAAATTATCTCACATAAAAGAGTTGTGAAAGCGCTCTTACAGTGGAAGAAAAGATGGGGGGAAGGGGATAGGGACATTTGATCTTATTCTCATCAGAATTGGTTCAAAAGAGGATAACATACACAGTCAATTGGGTATAGAAATCTATCTTTTTTTAAAAATTAATTTATTTGTTTTCAGTTTGCTACAATCACTTCCATATATCTTAGATTTTCCCCCTTCCCTCTCCCTCGCCACTCCTTCCCCCATCTCTCCCCAAGATGGTGTATAATCTTATATAGGTTCTACACATATATTCTTATTAAATACATTTTCACCTTAGTCATGTTGCATAGAAGAATTAAAATGAATGGGAGGAACCATAAAACAAAACAAAACATAGCATAACACAAGAGAAAATAGGCTGCTTCATTCTGTGATCCAATTCCATAGTTCTTTTTCTGGATGTAGAAGGCGTTTTGCCTAGAGTGCATTAGAAATTTTTTAGGTCCTTGCATTGCTGTAAAGGACTAATTTTACCAGAAAAATTCCTCACACACTGATTGTTGCTGTGTACAAAGTTTTCCTGGTTCTGCTCCTTTCACTCAGCATCAGTTCATGTAAGTCCTTTCAGGCCTCTCTGATGTCTTCCTGTTCATCATTTCTTATAGCACAGTAGTATTCCATTACATTCATGTACCACAACTTGTTCAGCCATTCTCCAACTGATGGGTATCCCCTCGATTTCCAATTCTATGCCACCACTAAAAGAGCTGCTATAAAGATTTTTGCACAAGTAGACCCTTATTCCATTTTTTTAAAATCTCTTTGGGATACAGACCAAGTAGTGGTATTGCTGGATCAAAGGGTATGCACAGTTTGATTGCCCTTTGGGCATAGTTCTAAATTGCTCTTCAGAATGGCTGGATCAGTTCACAACTCCACCAACAATGCACTAGTGTCCCAACTTTCCCACATCTTCTCCAACATTTAACATTTTCCTTTTCTGTCATATTAGCTAATCTGATAGATTGGGGGAGGGGGTACCTCAGAATTGTTTTAATGTGCATTTCTCTAATCAATATTAACTTAGAGCATTCTTATATGACTACAGATAGCTTTGATTTCTTCATCTGAAAACTTCCTGTACAAATCTGTTGACCATTTATCAACTAGGGAATGACTTGTACTCTTTTAAACTTGACTCCTTTCTCTACATATCTGAGACATTGAGTGGGTGTGTGTGTGTGTGTGTGTGTGTGACTGGCTACATAGGGGCAGGGGGTCTGCTGTTCAGAGGGTTCTATAAGGAAGTTACAATGTTGGGGCTGGGGCAGCTTTATTAGGATTCCATCATTCCCCCCCAAAGAGCTAGAGCCCAAATTCATTTGGGAAAAGCAATGAAGGTCTCGGCTTCTGTAGCTTTTTTAGGCTGAAAAGAGACACACAGCTGTCCCTACCTCAGGAGGTCCCAAGGAGGAGGTTGAGTGGAACTGAGCATAGGTCACATCCAGGGGATGATGGGTGAATCTCAAACTGGTATCCATTGTTTGGATAAATCCCATCAGAGACACATGCTGTAAAAAAAATGTTTCTCAACTTTTTGGAAGCTTTTTTTGTGATGGCAAAGAACTGAAAAACTAAGAGAATACCCATCAACTGATCAGTGATCGGACAAATGATGGTACATAAATGTGATGGAATACTATTGTACTATTTGCTATTGTAAAAAAAAATGCTGAAAGGGATGGCTCCACAGAAACCTGTGAAGACTTAAGAGTAATAATAGCTACCATTTATATGCCTCTTTTTTTAATTAATCAATCAATCAATCAACATTCATTAAATGCCTACCAGTTCAAGGAACATGTGTACTCATGCCAGGGTTGCAGAGAGCTTACACATTTTGGGGGTAAGATACACAAATTGCTTCGCAGTTTTGCCATGGCCATGCTGTTCTCTAGAAGCTGGTATTTTAGTGGGGACTTGAAGAAAGGGGGGGAAGTAGTCAGAGCAGAAGAGATAGAGGGCTCCATTCAGGGGGCAGCCACAGCGAATGTGCAACAGCCAGGAGGCCTATGTCACTTGATTGAAAAATAACAAATGGGTTCTTCTATTGATCCTTCTTGCCTATGTGACCTTGAACAAATCGGTTCTGTTCTCCTTGGACCTCAGTTCTCTCATCTGCAAAAGAAGGGTTAGACTAGTTGTCCTCTGTGCTTCCCTTCAGGTCCAAATTCATAACCTGTGATCTGCGGTCTCAGCCCTGACTCTCTTGAAAAATGGAAGGATCTTCTGAGAAAGAAAACTCTTTCCAAAGACCAGTACTTTCTTACTTTGTGGATGGGACACAGGGTGTGTCTGCAGAGGAACACAATCTACTTCAGTGTCTTCTGACCCTGTTTCAGAGCAGCAAAGAAAATTGTCTTCTCTGAGATGAAGAACTGGAAAAAAATCCCAGAATTCCACTATCCCCAGGGCTCTCTCACGGTGATGGTGTACAAGCAGATTGGAAAGACCCAGTTAGATCCATGGGGCTTATTGGACTTTGAACAAGAAGGCTAAAGCAGATCAATACAACATGGGTGGTAGGACCAACATTGGCTAAGGTCAGAGTCTCACAGGACCCAGCTAGTGTTGCCCAAAAAGACAGTAAGTGTCCTTGTGACTTAATCTGAGGCTCAGAACCACTGACCTGGGTCCCTGGTTACCTAAATACAAAACCCCAGAATGTGAAGCTTCTCAGGCTTAACATATCCTATTGACCAGACACAATGCAATGGTGAATATCTAGGCAGGGGAGTTGTAGTCCACCTGAACCAATGCTGTATCTCTGCCGAATATCCTTTCTATGCTACTGTTCACTAAATTTTCATTTGTTAATTGTTAAAATGGTCTACAAGTGTCTTGTTTCATTCTAAATCATGAGTCTGAACCACTGGACTGGGCTGAGTCATGTCTGGTCCAAAACACCAGGCCATGAGTTAGCTGGGAAGCTGTTGGGGGTGTAAGCTCAGGAAGCCAGTGGGGCTCAGTGTTAGAGCCACCCAATGGGTACAATCAGGTCCCTGTGGCAGAGGAAGAAGATACAGAAAAGATGACCATCTGACTAGTAGGAGTCTACCAGTGTGAGTACAAAAAGGAATTTGGAGGGGTGTCCACTCTTTTTTAATGGTTTCCTCCCTCTCTCTTGTCAAATTTCAATCCATAGTTGGTGCAGGATTCCTCTCCTCTGTTGCCGAGTGATCCAACTGTGACATCACTGACTTAGAGGACAACAGAGTGCTTGAACAGTCAAGTTTATGAAGTAGAATCTTCTGTAGTCTTGGCAACAGTCACCCTGTGCCTTCATTATTGGTGCCTCAGTTCTTCTCCTGCTTACCCTGAACCGGTCACCCTTTGCTTGACATTCCTGTACCTCCCAGAGGGATGAACCTGATGATACGTGAGTATATTCTCAGTCTTCCCTTCAAGGACACTTTTTCTCAGTATCTATTTTGGGGGATTAAGTGACTGCAAAAGAAAAGAAAAAGAAAAAAAGAAGCTAGAAATCTTGAATAATTGCAATAGTAAATCTTGGTCCAGGATAGCAGTTAATGGAAAATACCTCCCTCCTCTTAGGATGGGTGCACTGTGATGTACATGATCAGATTCCGTCCATTGCTTTTGTTTCACTAGCTTTTCTTTCAATTTCTGTTTTTGGAGGAAGGGTAGGATTGGTTTGGGTGGGAGGAAGCAGCGGTGGGGAATATCTAGAAATAGCTATTGGGTAGACAGAAGGCACTGATAAACCTGATTGTTTTTTTCCAGAATGAGACTAGAGAACACTAGAGACAATGTCAGGATGGGTTGATGACTTGGTTAGTCTAATTGAGCTTCTTTCTTTTTTTAATCTTTGTTACAAGGATTGGTTCACCAGTTAGAGGATGGAGGAAGGACAGACTTGGAAATGATCATGATGTTTTAGATTAAATAAGATTAAAAGCATATTAACATATACATATGTGTATATTTATGTATGTCATTGTTATATGCTGTTATATTTATTAGATATTTTTATAACATTTATCACACATTTAGGGCTGGAAAGACTTCTAGGAATACTTTAGACCAACCTCCTTACAGAGACCCATGGAGGCTATGAGACTCATCCAAGGTCATACAGGTAGAACTAGGATTTGAATTCATGACCTCTGACTCCCAATCCAGAATTCTTTTCAGTATTGGTTATAGCTAAATGGAAGAATGTATTGCAAGTCCTCCTTGGAAAGACAAATAAAAAAATTGCTGGAGTTGGTTTTTACCATGAATCCAAAAGCAAAATACCAAACATTATGTAATGCGACATGTGGTCATTTTATCTAGCAGTACCCATGAAACACTAAGGATACAGAATTCTCTCACTGATCATTTGTAAATAATTTCACCACAAAATAATTTCCCTTTATTTGCCAATATCTATTGGGAGAGGTGAGAAAGAATAGAAATTCCAGAATCTCTAAATTAAATCAACATGCACCTGGTGATGTTAATGCAAGGGTGAGGAGGGTGGTTAAAAAAAAAAAAAAAGAAAAAGAAGAAACTTGAAAAAATATGACTCAGGAGAAAGAAATCAAAGGGACCAAAGATTTGTTTACACACTATGCAGAAACCTCACATAGTAAATTTGTTGTTCAGTCATTTGGGTCACATCCAACAGCGACATCAAGAAATACTAAGAAAGTTTTAAAAAAGGTATGCCTCAATCTGCACTCAGACTCCATCAGTTCTCTGGGGATGGAGAACATTTTTCATCGTAAGTCCTTCAGAACTGTCTTAGATCATGGTATCGCTGAGAAAAGCTAAGTCATTCACTGTTGATCATTGTACAGTGTTGCAGTTACTATGTACAATGTTCTCTTAATTCTGCTTTCTTCACTTTGTTTCAGTTCATGTAAGTCTTTCCAGGTTTTTTTGAGATCATCCTTCCTGATCATTATTTCTTGTAGCGCAATAGTATTCTATCACAATCGTATACCACAACTTGTTCAGCCATTCCCCAGTTGATAGCCATCCCCTCAATTTCTACTTCTTTGCCACCACAAAAGTGCTGTTATAAATATTTTTTTACAAATAGGTTCTTTTCAAAGTTAAATTCTCAGTTTCATGTACAATCGTCTTTTTTATTGTACCATATTATGGAAAGGCTTGTTTTATTCCATAAATTAAAAAGAAAATAAAAAGAAATGATGAGTTCAGTGATTTTAGAAAAAACATGGAAAAACTTGCATAAAATAATGAAGAGAAAAATGAGTAGAACGAAAAAAATATTGTATCCACTAACAGCAATACTATCTTAAGAATGACTTTGAGTGAATAAGTTATTTTGTCTATTATAAGTACCCAAATGAACTACAAAGGACATATGATGAGAGACACCATTTGCACCCAGAGAAAGAACTGATAAATAGATGTATAGAACAATTTTACATATATTTATTTACTTGTATCTAATGGGTAGCCTTCTCTAGGATGAGGGAAGGGGAAGGAAGAAAAAAAATAAATTTACATGATAATTTTGTTGTATATTTGAAAGAAATAACAAGTTGTGTATAGTAAATTTGCAGTTTCGTGCACAATCATCTTTTTTATCGTACAATGTCACGGAAATGCTTGTTTTATTTCATAAATTAAAAATAAAATTAAAAAAACCAAATAGACCCTTTTCCTTTTTAAAAAAAAAATTTCTTTGGGATACAGACAGTACTGGTATTGCTGGAACAAAGAATATGCATGGTTTATAGCCCTTTGGCCATAGTTTTAAATTGACTGTAGCATATTATTAATGGAGAACTATCATGGAGGAAAAATGTAAACAATATTATCAATAAAATGTATAATCTGAAAAGAAGGTGGGCTGGTCATAGGAGGAGAACAAGGGAAGGCTGATGGGCAGCCTGTGTGCGCCACTGGTATCCCTCTACTATCAAGAGACACAGAGGAAGACCTGCATACACTGTTGGGTGAACCCTTCAATTGAAGATTTTTGGGAGAATGTGGACAAAAATGGTGCAGGATTGAAAAGATGTGAATGGGATATAACCTGAATTCTTGAAGGAAGCAGATTGATGATCAGAATCATGAGTGCGCTGATAAGCACTGCTCTAAGCACTTGTTGAACATCATCAAGGATGGCTGATTTAGGTGGAAGGGGACTTGTTGACTTATTGACGAGGAAGACAGTTCTATCTAAGTTATGATGGCCTATGGCCAGGGAGCAAAGTGAGATGATGAGACAAATTAAGAGTCCTGGAAATGTAGACCACAACGCAACTTCCAAAAATAGAGAGACTTAGATCTCCCACTTGGCATGTGTTACTTTGTGGGGAAGTGGGGAACTCACTCAGGAGATGTAATTCTGCAGAAGGGCTAGGCTGTCCATATTAGTCATATTAGCTGGTATAACCCTTGCCAACAGCCAAGCAAGTTCGATGCTAGAAGTTTTATATAATTATGTCTTAGGACTGAGTAGCCACCATGGTTGCCTAGTCTAGCAATTGATCACGGTTAGGTCCACCAAGGACTCAGGGGATGCTTATATCCTATGATGAGGGCACCATCAGAAGAACTTTTCACTGTGCTAGAAAATTATTTGAGAAGAGGTATGTGAAATACTGGGGAGACGCTTCAGAAAGCGGGACAAAGGATATAACATTCTGCACAAGCTGCCTGAAATCCTGAAGGTTTCCTAGGTCTCTAAAGGGACACCTACAAAGAGGGTGGTTGAGATTTGGTCCATAGGAGTCCCTTCAGAGTACCCAGAGAAGAACAGGGAGAGGCTCCCCAGGAAGGGAAAGACGTTGAAAGGCGATGAGAGCTCTCAGACCTGAGAAGCCAAAGATGGAGCTGGAGTGAGATACGGGCAAACAAGGAGAGAAGGAGGAGGGGCCTGCGTCTCACTCCTACTGGGGCAGTATTTGGTTCCTCACTTGCTCATGGGGTGCTAGAAATTTTGGACAACTAGTGACAGCACTTTCTGAATTGTGAAGCAGTGATTCCTTGAGAGTGTACCATCCCCTTCCCAGGAAGTCACTCTTCATTGTGGGCTTTAACGGACATTGTTGGATATGGAAACTCTGGGGTCTGCCAGATTTTGGCACTCTTGGGTTTGTCTGATGGGCTGCTCCCAAGCTTGTAACATTTACCCATTAGGCAGCATAGGGGGCTGGGATGAGCAGACTCACACCCTTCTGGGATAGGAGGTAACTTGGGTTAAAGGGATTAGGGAATAAAAGGGAGAACAAGGAGAGGAAATAAGCATTTATGGAACATCTACTGTATGCTAAGCACTTTATAAATACTGTCTCACTTGACAAGTGTTTTCATTCCTTGGTATTTATCCTCCATCCTTTTAAAAGCAAATGTCTTTTTGCATTATCCAGATGTCATAAGACCACAGATTTAGCGCTAAAAGGAACCTTAGGAATCACCAAGTTCAACTTTACAGATGAAGAAACTTAGGACCAGAGAGGGGAAGTGATTTGTCCCTAGCAAGTGGGTCAGCTTAGGTCATCCTGGTTCCACTGTGCCCTATCCATTATGGTACTTTGCCTTTGACATTAATGTCAGCTCCATCAAATGGAAATTGGAAGTTAATAAGCAATGGACCTAGAGAGGGTCAAGATTCCTGAATGTGGTATGCAGGACACTACCAGTCACTGACCCCCTATTTCTGATTGGGAATTACTGACTATGATCAAGTCCCTCCCAGAGAAATCAGGGTGAACTGAATTGTGTAAGGAGCCCACTGGGCAATGAGACACAACAGGTCTTCGCTTTGCCACCTGGGCTGATTTGAACAGAGGCACAGGATCAGCTCAGAGTTCAGACAGGTCATCTTTCAATCTATGTGGTCCAAAGAAACTCACTCTGGATAATTATAGTTATTTTGATTGAGAGCCTTTGATGTCTCCAAGAACTTGCCAGAGGTGTGATATGAGAGTGTCAGGGGAACAAGGACAATTATTGAAGGGCCTTAATGGGCCTGCTAGTGGTATCCTTGAAGACCCTTCATTTAACTTAATAAATGCTTTATCTACCAGCCTGACTGCTTGTCTCTCAAGAACTTTGGAATCAATTGTGAGACATGGGAGATGCTGATACAGGAGTGCCCAGCATGGTGTGCCCACATCAAAAAAAGGCACTGTGCTCTAGGAGCAAAGCAGAATTGTGGTAGCTCAAAAGAAACGTGAGATGCACAAATTTAGAGCCATCTCCCCTCCAAACTTTCATATGGACTATTTGTGCCCAACCTGTGGTAGAACCTTCCGAGCTCATCTGATCAGCCAGTTGGACACACTGTACCTTGACCCCAACATAGCGGTATCATTTTGGTCCTCTTCAGAATGAAGGACAACAACCAACCATATCAACCAGCTTGCTTGTTTGTCTGTCTGCTCCTCTGTCTATCTGTCTGTCATGTACCAGGTGCTGTGCTAGGTTCTGGGAATACAAGCACAGATTAAACAATCCCTACCCTCAAGAAGTTCTATGAGTCTAGGGGATGGGGGGCAGCTGTGAATTCCCTGTGTTGTGTGATCCCAGAATCTAGCCCTCCAGCTGAAGGAAATAATGAGCAAATACCTCACAGGTGATTCCAAATTCAAACATCCATAAGCTGGACAGTTCCGGCACAGACCTTCTGACTTACAGTACAGTTTCCTCAGCTGTTTACTTCTTACAGAAAGGGGACGATTCTATTTTGCATTGACCTGCCTGGGTTCATGTTATTCATCAACCCCACTAGAAATGGTAAGCTGCTTGAGGGCAGGGACTGTTTAATATTGCAGACCCTCCTCACTTTTTAATGGGTTCATGGAAAGGGTGGTTGGGGACATGAGCCATCCTACCTGGAAGACTTTATTACATTTGGGATGACTTTAACATGACAAGACGAAGGAAGACTGCAGGTATATCAGCTCCATGAAAAGCAGGCAGTTGACAAGTTCTGAGGCTTCTGAGTCTCCATCAAGGGCAGAGGTCCCATAGCATCTCCTCTGGGAATGAAGACTAGCCATGATGAAACAGAAGGGCTTCTCCCCCAACCCTGTGCAGAGAGAGATCAAGAGCTGAATGTGGATGGTGTGGCTCCTTCCCCAGACTGCCCCAACTGCCAAGCCTCTTACCCATCTCACCTCCAATGGAAGAAAACCCTTCATAATCAGACTCCCTCACACCTTTTTGCTCTTCGGATTTGACTCCAGGTGCTCCAAGTTGCAGTGATTTTTACCTTTTTGCGGTTCCACAAATAAGACATTGCATCTCCTGACTCCAGGTATTTTCCCCAGGCTATTTCCCATGCCTGGGATGCTCTCTCTCCTTATCTGTCTCCTGGATTTTCTGGCTTCCTTCAGTCTCAGCTAACATCCCACCTCCTTCAAGAAGCATTAACGATGCTTAATTAATAATTCCCTTAGATTACCCCCTATTTCCCTTGTCTATATATTGTATGTACCAAGTTGTTTGAACGTTGTCTCCATTAAAACATGAACCCCTCGAGTACTGGGACCAAGTTTTTACCTTTCTTTATATCCTAGGATTGAAGTACAATACCTGATATGTAGGAAGGACTTAATAAATGCTTACTGGCTTACTGACTTGATGAGCATTGTTTGAGGTCTAAAGGAGCCCTTTAGGTTACACACGGATGCCAGACTTGGGAGCTGAGGGGTAGGAAGTTGAACACCAACCGAAATAGCTTACATCTGAAAGCAAGAATGCCCTCAGATGTGGTCTCTTACCAACTGATTGGGGTTCTGAGTATGGAGGCCAATTTCAGATATGGACAAACACAAACCATTGATTTCTATTTTGACAAGGACCGAGTTGGATAATGGGCATTTCATCTCTGTCCTCGTATCCCTAATACATGATGTAGTGAACAAAGGATCAGACTTAGAACCCAGGAACGGCTGGGTTTTATCCTTCCTTGGACACACTAGCTAGGCATCCCCAGGCAAGTTACTTAACCTTCCAGGGCCCAAGGCAACTCTCTAAGGCACTAAGTTAGAGGAATTACCCATATGCACTGGGGGATGGAATTTCCAGACTGAGCTTTCCTCACACCAATAATATCATAGATGTGGACCAAAAAAAAAAACAAAACCAAAAACTAACCCATATAGAGTAGAAGATGTATTCTTAACCAGAGAATAGAGGCAATTGAAAATATAACTGATTTACATGAAGCTGAAAAACTTCTGTACAAACAAAATCAACACATTTAGGATAAGAAGAGAAGAGGTAGAATAACAAAAAAACTTTCAAAAAAATCAAATTTCTCTTATAAAAGTCTCCTATCCAAGACATATTTTTTAAAGATCGTAAAGGAATGCACAGCTGTGGATCAATGTAGATGACAGATAGGCAGATAGATATAACAAACATCTATTCCCCAATAGATAAGTGGTCAAAAGATGTGAACAACGTTCTCAAAAGAATTACACATTATTAACAACCACATCAAAGAATGCTCCAAATCGGTAATGATAAGAAAAACAGAAATAAAAACAACTCTGAGGTTTCACTACACACACTACAAAGTGGCAGAACTAGTCACTGTGAGAGGGCTTGCAGAAAGGTAGGTACACTGAAGTGCTATTGGTGGGCTGGTGAGTCCAAACAACCATTTCGGAAAGGAATTTGGAATTATACCACTAAAAGGACCAAGATATCCTTACCCTTTGACCCAGAGGTTCTATTACTAGGCTTATGACCCAAAGTGGCCATTGATAAAAAAGAAAAAAAAAGTCCTCACATTTACCAAAATATTTATAGCAGCACTTTTTTGTGACAGCAAAGAGTTACAAGAAAAGTAGATACGTCTTGATTGAGGATTGGCTAAAAAAGCTGGAGTACACGAATACAATGGAATATGACTGTGCTGTAAGAAATGATGTATGGGATGAATACAGAGAAGAAAGGAAGTATCTCCATGAACTGATGCAGAAGGAAGTAATCAGAGCCAAGAAAACACACACATCGACTGTAACAATGTAAATAGAAGGACAGCCACACACACAAGGTCCACAGTGAACGTTGCAAAATTATAAAGAACAAGCATAGTCTGAAAGAAGAAACAGGAGAAGACATTCTCAGCCCACTCCTTTTCAGAGGTAGGGAGGTCCACACGTTATATGTTACATATTTTTTATATGTTCAGATTTTCTTGATAGACTGATCATTTAAGCTGATTTCTCCCTCTTTTGTTGTCTTAAAAGTACTATTTGTAACATAGGATGGTTCTCTGGGGTGGGGAATAGGATATTGGGGAAAATTATGGAGATGCTAAAAAAAAACAAAAGACATCCATATAAACTTAGTTTTAGAAAAGAAACCCACACAATCGCAGCACCAAGCCTGATGTGAGGTTTCTCACCCCACCCCCAACAGTTATAGTGTTTTCTTCTCTGCTTAGAAAGAAAACCAACAGCCCCTTTTCAGCATTTATCGATAGCATTGCTACTCTATTACCTAGTAGACTCAAAGATGATATTCTATTCATCAGAATTTTTGGTAATAGAAGCTTTGTCATTTTGTAAATGTGCCACATTGGCATATGTCAAAGTGAGACCTCAGATATGGACAGCTGTATTCCAAGGGGAGGCTGGAACTTTCATTAGGGTTGATTTTTTTTATCAGATGAAATATCAAAATTTTTAAAACTTCCTTCTATTTGGAGTAATACAGGAAAACTTTTAAATGTGAAATTATGTCCTGCATTTTGTCTGAAATAATTTTTAAATTCTTGAAACATTTTGGGAAAAACATGTGCAGGGCAATAGGAAGGGAGTCCAAAGAGGAATAAAGGAAGGCACATTGCTAGCCTGAAGGCTTTTCCTTAAAAACAGAGGCTCCAGGAGGAAATGACCAATCAGTCAGTCACCAGAAATTAAGCACCTACCCGGGAGCAGAGAGATCTCCCAGAGAGAGGACGCTACAGGGATAACAGAACACGTAGTGGTGAAAGCATCTGCCAAGGTTAAGTTCATACCAGACTGAATAATGATCAAGAAATCCAATGAGAAACTACTTCTTACCCAACAACAGCACAAAAGGTCAGCCAGAAGCCCACAGACAACAGCAAAGCCAGGGAAAGCACAGGATATGCCAGATGGGCCTAAGGTATACTGAAATCCTCACAGCATAGCAACCAGCACACAGACCCTAATACTCTGTCCTGAGACACCAGAGAGGGACAGGTCTAAGCAGCTAGCGCTAACCCTAAGAGATGGAAGAACTCAGGTGACTCAGACTGAGATCATTCAAGGCCAATCACTCCACCCAAAAGTGCAGAATAGCACTCAAAGCCCCACAAAGCCCCAATTCAGGAATTAAAGCTGAAGAGATAAGAGAATCAGAAAACACCAAACAATATCAAAAATTATTGTACTACTAGGGATCCCCCAAAAGGAGAAAATAACTCAGTAACAACTGCAACCAAAAACTCAAAAGAAAAATGGATTTTCCCCAAGGATTGCAAGAATGCCTAGAAATAAAGCAAAAGATTAGAAAGCAGAAGTTTCTTATGGAAAAAAGCTAGGAGAATAAACACCTTGGAAGAGAATATGATAAATCCTTTCCAAGTAAAGAATTCTCCTCAAATCTAAAATAGGGCAAACATATTAATGACATCATGAGACAAGAAAAATATTGGGACAAAATCAATAAACTGAAAAAAAATGGAAGAAAATGTAAGAGATCTGATGAAAAAAACTCATAGAAAAAAAAGGGGGAAGAGCCTTAAAAAATCACTGGATTCCCTTGAAAATGATGATTTAAGAAAAAAAGCCTAGATTCTATATTTCAAAAAATCATACATGAAAACTAACCAAATTTATTAGAATCAGAGGACAAAAACAGAATCTTCCAGTTATTTCCTAAAAGGAACCTAGTGAGGAAAAATCCCGGGAATTCTATAGTCAAAATCCAGAGCTCCCATGTCAAGGAAAACATATTATAAGCATTCATACATACAGTTCAAGTGCCAAGGTACCACAGTCAGGCTCACACAAGACATGAAAGCATTTTCTATAAGTGAGAGGAGATCTTAGAAAACAGTATTCTAAGAGAGAAAAGATAAAGGTTTACAACCAAGAATAACTTACCCTTACACAAACACACACATGCACACTCACCCTGAGTTTAGTGTAGAAATATATTAAACTCTATAGGAAAACAACCATGGATAAAAAGGTGAGCTGTTAAGAGAGGACAAGAAGAAAGGGAGATAAGCTCATCCACAGAGGGGAGTAGGAGAAGTGAAAAGTGAAAAAATAAAAAATACAGCTAAGAACTAAAATCTAAGGAGGGAAGGACTTAGATAGCCTCTTGGACAACTGGAGAATGACTGAACCCATTATGATATATGAACACAATGGAATATTATTGCACTCATACAAAACGAAAAAAGGAACAATTTCAGAGAATCCTGGGTAGGAGGAATTGAAGCAGAATGGGATGTGCAGGAGGAGAATTTGAGAAGCATTCTAAAGGAAAACCACTTTGAAAAAGTTAAGAGCTATGATCCACTCAATGACCAATCATATCTCCAGAGTCCCTGTTACTCACCTCCTGACAGAGAAATGAGAGACATAAGGTATAAGATCATGCATTTTGGAATTGGACTACCATAGGGATTCTCTTTGCTAGACTGTGGCTATTTTTATCAAGAAGTGTTTGGGTTGGTTTTTTCCCCCTTTCTTCCTCTCAGGTTTTAATGAAAGAGGAAAACGAGGGGTTAGCAAGAATGATGCCCCCTCCAAAAAAAAGAGGACCACTGTAACATTATTTAAAATGTGCAGGAGAGAAGTTCTGAATGAAACACAAACAAGCAGGACAGTTTTGAAAGTAACATAGAATTTATTATGTACTTTTTTTAAAGCAAGCAATATGAGTCATGATTTTATATAGAATTTTTTTGTGTTCTCTTTTTTGGGGGAAGGGTTAAGTTAAAATTTAAAAATATTTTTTTTAAAAAAGTGCTGCCAATCCAAGGAAAAGATAAGAAAAGATACTTCCCTCTCTTTTTTAGCAGAGGTGAGGGTTCGTATGCTGCCAGCCTTAGTTGATGTGTTGGTTTAGCTGAATTTTTCCCCTTCTGACTTTTTTTTTATCCTTTGTTACAAGGTATGGCTCACTGGATAGGGGAACAGGTAGGGATGGATTAAGAAATGGAGGTGATGTAAAAACAAAAGTTATCAGTTACAATTCTTGAAAAAGAAAGAAAAAAAGAGAAAGAGAAAAAAGAAAAAGAGAAAGGAAGAAATGAGGGAGGGAGGGAGGAAGGAAGGATGCTTAGGCATCTTGGAGCCTCTTCTGAAGAGTGTGCCCATAGGAGCAATAGGTTTTTGCAGCTTCTTTTGCAGCACCATCCTTCATGCCCAGAATGAGCGTGGACTGGCAGAAAGCCCAGGTGCAAGATGAAACTCTATAAGAAATGACAGAAGGGAGGGTGTTATGAGCCTTGTGGAATCAAGCTTCCCTCCCCAGAGGATACTCAACAGTTCAGGGTGTGACCAGGGTGAGAACTGATGCCCCACACAGGACTATATTCACTTACATCCAATCCTATGTGAGGTCTGAGAATGCAGTCAGAGCTACCCCAAAGCTTCCACAATGAATTTTGGTCTCTGGGGCCAAGAAAAACTCCAGGCCATGGATAGGACAGATTCTACTAGCTCAGGACAGCAGGGGTGGGAGATCTGCCCCAGGGGTGTTCTAAGGAAACTGACACTGACTTTTGGGCACTTACCTGGAGAAAAGCAGCATCAGCAAGCTGTTGGACCTGGCCATGGTCACTTCTCGTCTCTGGAAGGGGATAAGAAAACCATTACTGCAAAGAAGACCTTAGCATTAAGAAGCACTGGGCCAAATGGAGTAAGATGAAATTTGGGTTAAAAAAAAAAAAAGTATTTACAAGCACAAGACTGGGTGGAGCATAGCTGGACAGCAGTTTATTTGAAACAGATCTGGGGGATTTAGTGGATCACAAGCTCAGTTTAAGTCAGCCATGTGATGTGGAGGCCAGGAAAATTCATGCCATCTTAGGCTGAATTAAAAGAGGCAACATATTACATCTAATATGGAATGTCAGAGCTGAGAAGGTCCTTGGAGTATACAATTGGTCGGATCTTAGAGCACAGATTGGGATATAGCTGGAAGGGACTTTAGAACATATACAGAATGTTACAGATGAGAGGGACCTTAGAATAGAGAATGCCAGAGCTGGGATAGAACACAGAACATGGTGAATCAGAGCTGGAAGAGACCTTAGAACATAGAATAAGGGCTCTGAAATTGGGAGGAACCCTATGACATAAAAGAATATTAGGAGCCAATGGAAAAAATGTTAAAATTAAAAGAGATCACAGACCATAAAATATAAGTCTTTGAAGAAGAAGCATTAGAATAGTAAAGTTAACATGTAACTCAGGAAAGATTTTTTAAAAGAGAAAGCAGTTAGACTAGCAAAGCTGTACAAGAATTAGGAGCACAAGATTCTGAGTCGCAAGTAACATTAAAATATGGAATTTCAGAAGAAAAGTGGCTTTTAGGATACAGAAAAGCTTAGAGCTGGAAGAAGCTTAAAAATTAGAGAATCAGAGCCAGAAGGGACCTTAGAACAGCAAATGTCAGACCCAGAGAATGTTTTATAACAGGACTCAACCATTTTGGGGGTCCTGGACCCCTTTGGCAATTAGTCTGGTGAATCCTAAAGAACTCTTTTCAGGATCATGTCTTTAAATGCATAAAATAAATACATAAGATTACAAAGGAAACCAACTACTATTGAACTACTGTTACTAAAACATTCAAAGGTCCATGGTCATGGATTTCTGTGGACTTCAGGTTAAGAACCCCTGCCTTAGAACACAAACTATCAGAGTTGGAAGGTACCTTAAAATACTGAACACAGAACATCACAGCTAACAGAAAACTTAGAATATAGAAATTCAGAGCTAGGGATGCCCATCAACTGGGGAATGGCTGGACAAGCTGTAGTATATGATTCTGATGGAATATTATTGTACTATAAGAAATGATGAGCAGGATCCTCTCAGAAAAACCTGGAAATATCTGCATGAACTGATGCAAAGCGAAATGAGCAGAACCAGGAAAACATTGTACACAATAATAGTAATACCGTACAATGATCTATTGTGAACGACTTAGCTCTTCTCAGCAATACAAGGATCCAAGACAATTACAAAAGACACGATGAAAAATCCCATCCGCTGCCATAGAAAACACTGATGGAGCCTGAATGCAGATCGAAGCATACTTTCAAAACTTTCTTTGTTTTCCTTGTGGGATTTTTTTTGGTCTGTGGTTTCTTTCACAACATGACTAATATGGAAATATATTTTGCATGACTGCACATGTATAACCTGTATCAAATTGCCTGCCTTCTCAATGAGGCAGAGGGGAAAGAGGGAGGGGGAGAATGTGGAACTCAAAATTTAAAAAAACAAATGTTAAAAATTGTTTTTACATGTAACTGGGGGGAAATAAAACATTTTACATATATGTTTTAAAAGTCAGAGCTAAGAGACCTGAAAGTATGTACTGCTAGGATTGAAGAGGTCATTTGACCACGAATGTCTAAGCTGGAAAGGGCCCTGGGATGCAGAGATGTCTGTAGACAGCAGCTGTCTTCTCTCTCGCCATCTCACTTGTACTCAAGTGTTCAGCCCCTCTCTGGATTATCTCTCCTAAGGGTGACTACCACCCTCAGATTCAAAGGGCACTCACTCTATGGATCCACACTTCTGAAACTGTAACACCCCATCCCTAACAAGGGAGTACATCCTTTCCCCTGGTAGAGGGAGGCAGAGATCACGTACCACCAAGCTGCTGCACTCCCTCTGCCTCAAACTGCTGATCAGAGGTGGTTGCCTTAGTCTTTTTCAGGGACACCCAGGGCACCTCCAATCTTTTCCTAGTCAGTGGCTAGACTCCCTTTATAATTTAATCAAAGAACTTTTCCCATATTTATTAAAGGTATAATGCCCTTTAATTACTAAGATTTTATAATCCACCTCGGGGAGTAGGGACCAATTTTTCATTACTACACTGAGGATGCCAGCAGTTAGGCACAGAGTCTTTTATGAGGTCCCAGGCTTTCTTCATACAGTTGGTAGGTCACCTCTAAACACATAATTTTACAAATTTGAAAACAAAGTTTTACAAAGCTCCTTAGAGTCCTATATTCATCTTGGTGCTTGTAAGAGTCTGGACCAACCCAAACAACAATAAGGAAAGGGGGAAAGCGTAAAGCACCAAATAGTACTGAAATAAATAGTATAAACGGAAAAAAAGAGAGAGAATAAAAACCAAGGGAAGTCTAGTCCTGGAGACGTTTCCAAGTACACGTGGGGAGGCTGAGAGGAGCCTTAGAACATGGAACGTCAGAGCCGGGAAGGAGACTTTAGAACAGAGAATGTCAGATCTAGAAGGAACATCTTAGAGCCACAAAATGGAACAGAAAGGATTGTAGATAGGAATTACCTCTGACCATATGATAGGAAAGGTGAAAAGGAGTCTAAAATGCACACAGTTATCAAGTGGGACTGATAATTCCATCTATTCTTGGCAATCAGATAAGGTCCTGTCTTGTAGGAATTCTCAAAACTCATTTTGTGCCATTATGGCTACCCGCCCACATTTTCATCCAGGAAAAATTATCATAATCCAGTTCATTTCTCAGGCACACATTTTGCATTCACTATACTGTATATCTGTTGCTTTCTGCCTACCTCCTCCCCCCAAGTAGAACATAAGCAACTTGAGAACAAGGATTGGTTTGTCCTTGAATCCTTTTTATCTAACATGGTGTCTGGAAACTAGGAAAGTAGATTGATTTAATCAAACTGAATTAAATAAATGGAACTTGGACCTAAGTTAATTACTATTATTAATGATGATGGGGGTGGGGGTGGGGAAGAGAGACTGGACTTGTGATTTCATTGGTTAAAGAGATTTCCAGGTTAGGGAAGTCCCTCCACCAGTGCAGCTTGGCAACGCAGAGAAATGCCTAGAGTTCTGAAAAGTTAAGTGACTTGCCCGGGGACATAATAGCCAATATTTGTCAGAGGTATCACTTGAATATTCCCCTAGGAGAATTTAATGCCTTTGAGGGCAGGAATAGTTCTTCATTTTGTCTCCAAATACAAAAAGAATCTTGCACATAGTAGTACATGCTTAACAAATACTTTTGGATTGGATTGGATTGGATTGGATTAGAAGGTGATGTGTGCCATCTGCTGGAGATCTGTGGAATTGCATAAATCAGCAAAGGAGAGGAGTTATGGTAGGTGAGGATGGAAGGGCAAAAACCAGCCCTCTCCCCTGCTGGAGCCCCACCCAGGGCAATGCTATAAGTCATAGAAATTTCAGAGCTTTCTTAAAGGCAGCCTTTGAATTAGACTCTAGTGGCTGGTACGCAAGTCCTTTCTGTGTTCATTGACTTGTAAATAAAATTATACATTGAGTTTTGCAAGCCTTGAACGCTTGCCATACCCTTGAGGGAAGTGCCAGATGCACCAAGAAATGGGCCTGTGCTAGCCTCTACCATAAGAGCTGCAGGTGAAAAGGTCTGGGTGTCTCCGGACGGCAGGTTGGATGAGAGGACATATAATACAGACCCTGACTGCCTTCATGAAGGTGAACTTCCCGGATCTAGAGGGCTGCTAGTCATGATGTCCCCTGCCCTAGCCAGAGTTCAGTTCTTGGGACATGTCTTCTGAGGGGCCTGACAAAATCGAATGCACTGAGGAGGCTGATGAGGAAGAGGACAGGACTAGCAAACAGGACAGCTGAGGATTGGCCAAAGGGAGTGTTCAGGTAGGAAAAGAAAAGATTTAGATTGGGGGGCAAGAAAGGACGTGTAAGGATATCTGTCCAAGTACTGGGATGGCTTTCCCTTGGCTCTATTTATTTTGCTTCATCCTGCAGGGCAGAATGAGGAATGATGGGGGCACATTATAAACATATTTTGACTCCCAATAAGGAAGAACCTTTTTCACACATGGCACTGACCAAAAGTGAAACAGGCAGCTTTGGGAAGAAATAAGGTCCCCCTCACTGGAGGTCTTCTAGCAGAGATGGGATAAACCACTTGTGGGGAATAGTAAGAGAGGATTCCTACTTAGGAACAGGCTGGAACTACATGGCCTCTGAAGTTTCTCCCTGTTCAGTGACTGTGATTCCAGCAGAGGGAAATAAGCCAACCCTTGTCCCTCCCTCCCCTTGCTCTTTGGCATCCCCTGAAGGAAAAGGGAGACACAGAAATCCAGCCTCTTTTCAGAGCCTAGCACAATGCCTTGTGTCCCATGGTCTCACAGATCCTCCAGAGATGTCTTCCCTATGGGCAGTGGCAGGAGTATGTGTCACCTGAATTTCCAGCCCTGCTATCTATCCCACCTGTGTATCTTCAGCAGGTCACCTCTCTGAGCCTCAGCCTTCTCTACGCTCTAAATCTAAGGTCCTGCGCTTTGATCTACAAGGACTTTTGCATACCTGAATTTCATGGAGCCTCACCACCACCTTATCCAATGAGACATTATTCCCATTTTACAGATGAGAAAATGAAGGCTCAGAGATTAAACTGACTTGCTCTAAGTCACACAATAGGGTCAGGAGAATTTGAACCCCATGTTCCTGAGTCTAAGCCATGATCCTCCCTAACTTTCCCCAATGAATAACCATTATCGCTGAATCCCACCAGTAAGAGCCATTGAGAACTCAAAAGTGTAGAGTGAGAGCTAGACAGGACCTCAGAGACCACTTCATTTAACCCCTTCAGCTGACAAAGCCCAGAGAGGTTAGTGACTTACCCAGGGTCATGCAGGGGGTATATGTCAGAGGCAGGATTTAAATGCAGGTCTTCATAACTTTGAGAGTCACTCTCTACATCATACTATTTCACACCTGACATTTCTGTGTCCCCTGTGAGAAGCAGTGTGGCCCAGTGAACACAGCTGGATTTGGATTTAAGAAGACACAAGTTCAAATCCCACCTCCTGAACTATTTACTTTTACTACTTGTGTGATCCAGGGGCAAGACACATGGATTAAATTCTCTAAGCCTTGGTTTCCTTCTTTGGAAAACATGAATAGTAATGCCAACTGTCCCTAAGCCAGAGGGCTGCTGTGAGTGAAGACCAAACAAGAGAAATGTATGTCAAGTGATTTCTAACCCTGAAAGTTCTTGTGGATGTGTCAGCTGTGATGATGGTGAAATGCAGATATTCTGGGCTAAGTGTGAAACCACTCCTTCTTGATGGGAGGGTTCAGTCAGAGCTTTGAGGGAAAGGATCCTCAGTCTTTCTTCATGTCAGTGCAGGCATGTTCAAATGGGTGCTCATAATCATATCAGCTAGTGTTTCCTATGCACCTTATGGCTCACAAGCAAGAGAACCTATGTTAACTCACTTGATTCTCACAACAACCCTGTGAGGCAGGTGCTGCTGTCATTATTCCCATTTTACAGATAAGGAAACTGAAGCATGAAGAGAAGAGGTTTGCCCAGGATCACCCAGTTAACTTCCTGAGGCAGCATTCGAACTCAGGTCTTCCTGACTCCCAAGTTCTGTGCCCACTCCCCTCCAATGCCACCAACGGCAGCCCTTTAGGTTAAAAGATAAAACATGACTCTTTGATGCTGATATGAAAAAATAACAATCAGGATCTTCTCAAAAGTGTGTGTATATGAATATGTGTGTATATAAATACATATAATGTCTATGTGTATCTATACACGTGTACATGTATGTGTGTGCATACATATAGCAGCAAGGAAGCGCAGTGGGCCTAGAGTCAGGAAGACCTGAGTTCAGATCCAGCCTCAGACACTTACTAGCTGTGTGACCCTGAACAAGTCACTGATCCCTGTTTGCCTCAATCTCCTCCTATATAAAATGAGCTGGAGAAGTACCGAAGTTACTCTGGTAACTTTGCCAAACTCAGATGGGGTCACAAAGAGCTGGACATGACTGAATAACTACAGCATTTCATATAATATAACATGACATAACATATAATACACAACATAATTTATGTAACATAATGTTATGGTATACTGTTAATATACTCTATTGCATACATTATAGTGTATGTTATGTATTGTTAATATTATAATATTTTATAATACAATATATGCACACATATATATTTGCTCTTCTCCATAGAAATGGGGGTCAAACTCAAATAGAAATAAATCCCTATGGATAACAAACCGACTTTGGAAAGCACAAAATAACAATTCTCTATGCTGTATCATATTTTAATTTAATTTGTCAGACATTCCCCAATTCCATTTTCATCTGCTTTGGGCAGCACTTGAGATCTGGGCTCTTGCCAGCTGCTAATTAAACGAGATCGAAGACCAGCCTCCAACATATACCAGCTGTGACTCTGGATAAGTCACTGCACCTCAGAGTTGAGGGCCCCAGGCAGCCACCCCATTTCCCTGTGATCTGTGATCACAGGCCCATATGAATGTGCACTGTGCTTTATATCACTATCGTGTCTTGTATGCCTTCTACAAAAATCTAAAAATAAAGTCCTGCCTTCCCTTCCATTTTTTATTCGCTAGATTATGCTTTTAAACCCAAGACAATTGTATTTGGTCATTACAGAGCCAAGGATGCTGCTAAGATTAGACATGTTTAAACGTCTGCCGTTGGATCGGATGGACTAGAAATAGAAGTCATCTGATTTTGTCTGAATAGAAGTTATGATTTTTAACTTGATGTTTTCATATAATGCTCGATGAGGAACTGATTAATAGACAAGAAAGAGAGATCTGATGAGGGGTGAAAAGGGATTATACCTGTGATTTTATTACCACAGGAAAGCACCAATGAGAAAACCCCTTCTACCAACATATGACCGGCAACTGCTTCCTCACGGTCTCATCCGCTAAGCTCTGATTGGTGGTGAGCTACCCAGGATTAGACAGTCAGGACCTTGAGCTCAGGTCTTCCTGAGCATGGAGATTGGCCATGGATGCCCACACAAGTACTGACACACCCACAGGAGGATCTCATCATCTCAGGAAACTCACTCCTCCTAGGACAGACCACAACCGATCTACTATTCTGCTTGAGGGGATATACAGGTTAAGGGATTTGCCTGATGCAGGAGCTGAAAGTCAAGAATACTTGGTTTTCCAAAACCTACCTTCTAACACTTACTAGTGGTGCGACACTGAGCCCTTAATGGACCTTTCTGGATTTTAGTTTTCTCATCTGTAAAATGGAGTTACAGGACCTGTCATACCAACTGCACAGAGTTGTAAGAAATCATCCAAGAAGTACGTAAATCAATTGGTAAATCTTAACGTACAATGAGAATGTTGGTTATTATTGCAAGATGCATCTCTGCCAGTCTAATGTGTAATATATGAAGTAATATCATAATTATAACTCAGCACATCAAAGACTGTAGCTGTGGGTTCTACATGGAGATCACCACATGCTGTACAGTTCAGCAGACTCATTACTGCGGCTGAAAGAAACTGTGAGGGAGGCACTCGTTCAAAATTAGCCAGGCTGGCCTGTGAGCTAGAGATAACAGAATCCATCCCCTGGGCCTGTCCTGGAAGATACCCTGGCTTGGGAGGTCGTTTGCCTTCTGATAGTGTAGATTCCTCACATCACAGTGAGTCCATAAAAGGAGGGCTTTGGAGAACTGTTAATAATAGAATTTACAATTCCATTTGAACTCTCCCGGTCCGTGAAGTCCTGAACTGTCCTAAGTTTGAGGGAGAAGGTATCTATGACAAAAGTCAGAGTTGGCAAAAGTGGAGAAGAGAGTGCTAAGGAACTTGGATGTTGGTATGAGCCTGGCAATTAAGAGGAAGAGAAGGGGTGGCTGGGGCAGAATGCAGCCTTGCGGTAAAGTCAACAAGCATTTATTAAACATCTACTGTGTACCAGGCACTGGACTAAACATTGAGTCCCTGCCCTCAAGGGGCTGCTGGTCTAATGTGTCTCATCCCTGAAGGTCACTTTAAAGAACATTTAAATGGGCCAGAGGGGTCAGAGACACCCTCGTCTGAGGCAGAATCATCCTGGCTAAATGTATTCCCTCCTGGAGGCCTGGAATTTCAGGCAATGGACTTGGAGAGGGGATAGATGGGTTTCAGCCCAGGTTTTGCCAATGACTTGCTGGGCTCCTGTACTCTGAGGCTTAACTAGCCAGGTGATCGCAGGGAAGCAGACTCAGTGCCTGCACCAGGAGCCTCAAGTTGCTATAAAATGTAGATCCTACCACCTGGATGAACCATGAGAAGAAGGTGTTTTGTAAACCTGAGAATACCAGAGAAAGATTACTACTAAATCCTGACTACCAGGCTGAGAATTCCGAGGAGTACAATGACTGGTTTTGTCTCTTTCTAAGTCTTTCCCTCTGCAACTTCCAGGGGGGCGAGAACCTCTCCTCTGGGGCCAGCAGGGTGGTGACTGGGCCTGAAATCAGAAAGATTTAAATTCAAATTCAGCCACAGGCACTTACTAGCTGTGTGACCCTGGGCAAATCACTTCACCCAGTTTGCCTCAGTTTTCTCATCTGGAAAATGGGGATCACAGGAGCACCTTCCTCCCAAGGTGGTTGTAAGGCTCAAAAGCCTGGCCCCTAGTGAGCACTACATATATGCTTTGTTATTGGTTAGACAGTCACATCTGACTCTTCATGATCCCATCTGGGGTTTTCTTAGCTTGCCTTATGAGGAAACTGAGGCAAACAGGGTGAAGTGACTTGCCCAGGGTTACACAGCTAGGAAGTGTCTGAGGTTGGATTTGAACTCAGGTCCTCCTGACTCCAGACCCAGTGCTCTACCCACTGAGCAGCCCAGCCGACCTAGCTATTTTTGTTATTGTTATTACCGCTACTCTTCCTACGCACTTTTGTGTCTCATGCTTCTGCTGAACTGCGCTCCAAGACAGCAGGCAATCTATCTTACCCAGATTGTCTGCAGATCCTAGGAACTTAAGAGATGTTTGCTGAGTGAATTCTAAATAGCAGGCAGGGTGAAACAAGATCTCTGAGACGGGGTCAGACTCAGGACTAGGGGGAGCAGAGAAGAAGAGATCACTCCTGGGTGGGGTGGTTCATGAAAGTTCCCTAGAAGTGGGAGCAGCGAGGCCCCAAGGAATGACTGATCCACACAGCTAGGACCACAGGCAGCTGGTCCACTAAGTCCCTCGCATCAACTCGCAGACCTTAGAGACAGTCCTTGTCTGACCCTACCCCCCAGGTCCCTTCCCATCCAAGTGGCCAGCCTTGGGCTCCATCTTTGTAAACACAGCCTTCATCCCACCCCTCCTGCGCTCACAGAAGCTACTCACTGCATGGTGCGGGATTCAGGAGGCTTGGGTTTGAATCCAGACTCAGACACTGAGCAGCCACATGAGGAGGGGCAGGGCTCCACCTCTTAGAAACCCTCCTTCTTCCCCATGACGGGGACGATGATATTTCTATGACTTCAAAGTGCTACATACAAAGAGCATGTGATCATTTGATGCAAATTAAAAACAACAAGCATTCATAAGGCACCTGGCATGAGCCACACCCTGTGTGAAGCTCAGGAGGCGACAGGGTCACAAAGACAAAAACCCTCAAGGTGCTTCCATTTTGTGTCCCTGGGGCGGAGATCCAACCCAGTCACCACACAGTGTGTAAAACAAAGCAGGGACAGCATAAATACCAAGTTCTCTGGGGAGGCCAGTGCAGTAGAGAGCAGGGGTCACCTCCCTCAACTAGCTAACACTTGAGTTGGGCCTTGAACAGCCCTGAAGATTCCAAGAGGTGGCGATGACAAGAGAGAACATTCCAGGCTGGGGGGCGGGCAGGGGTTGGTAGGGAGAGAACGCTGTGCAAAGGCAAACTGGTAGGAAGTAGGAGTATTAGGAATGAGCAGGAGCCAGCCAGTTGGGCTGGAACATGAAATGTGTATATCATGGGGAAGGAGTCTGGACATGGCTGGTGAAAATGCCAGGACAGAGTGTGTTTTATCCCAGGGGCAATGTGTAGTGCTTCAGGACTTTGGATTTAGCTGTTGCGTGGAGGATGGATTGGGAGCAGAGGCTACAACAGTGGTCCAGGGGAAAGGGAGGCCCCTGTGGCAACCATGAGAGCAGAGGTATGATAAGATGACGTGGCTGCCAGGACTGGAGATGGGGCTAAGGAAGAGCAGAGAGTGGGGGGAGGACGCCAAGGTGGCAAACCTGGAATTCTGCAAGGATGGTGAGAGACATGAGGGCTCTGGAGGAAGGATGGGCTCAAGGGGAAGAGATGGTGATCGTCATTTTGCATGGGTTGACTTTGAGAGGCCTATGGGACACCCAAGTGGAGATGTCGACCAGGCAGCCACAGGTGGATGTGGGACTGAGGCTCAGGAGACAGATGAGGACTGGAGTCATCTGCAGAGAGATAAGAAAGGCATCCATGGGAGAAACAGCCCTGGGGCACACCCACAGGTAGGAGATTAGAAGGAGCTGTGAGACAGGGAGAACCGGGAGAGAGTATCCAGGAAGAGGGGGTGATCAACAGCTGCAGAGAGGCCAAAAAGGATGAGAATTATTATTCAAGGTCCATCCTCCCCTCTCTTCCACAATCCCTCTCACAGAGGCCAATCTCTCCTGCCCTCCTCTCCCCAGGCAAAGCTCAGCAGGCCCCCTATCCCTAACACTCTTTCCTTTAGGTGTATTTCTAGCCTCCCCACCCAACACCACCTACATCCTCATCCATCCTGTCCCTGTTCTATGGTGCCCTCATCTCCCAAGAATTCCATTTCTACCTGGAAAAAACCTTGGAAATCTAGTCTAGTCTCATTCTTACAGATGAGGAAACTGAAGCCCCAAGAAGTGACTGGTCCAGGATCACATAGCTAGGAAGTAGGTAGAATTTCTAGAATAGTTAGAATTATTCTTAAAAATTAAACATTAAGACAAACATTTCTACAGAAAGGCTATTTCCTCTTAATCCTAAAGTGAGGCTTAGGATCCCCATTTTAAAGATAAAATGGAGGCTAGCCCAAGGTCCAGCCCAGTCAGGATTTGAACACAGGTCTTCTGACTCTTTGTACCAAACTACCTGCCTCTGTGCTGGCTGTGTCCAAGTCTTATTTCAAGGTTACTCAAAATCCCCTGAGAGAAAATGACCTCGTGAGTGGAAGAGGACATCACGACTCCTCACCCTCACCGCCATCCCCCATGACTCTGGACTCGTATCTATAGCCCTGCCTCCCACTGTGCCAGAGAAGCTGGGGTTCAGCCTCCAGAGACCCCACCTCCTTCCCCCACCACCAGTAACCTAAGTCAGGGCAAGGAAGAGGTTGGGTAGTACCAGCTGCTGAAATCCCTTTGAGTCAAGAACCTCTATCCCAGGCCACAGAATCCCTTTCCCCTATGCCTACTACCCACCCCCAGCTAATGGAATTCAAGGGTCATTTCCCAACCTCAAAATCCTCCTGTTATCCAGGAGGTTTCTGCACTTCACCCTCTTCTCCTAGGGGTCTCCTGGAAGCAGACCACGGGCATCAGGCCTTATTCGAGCAGGAACTGATCTGCTCCTTGGTAAGCATCTAGAGGACTACGTTCCCCCCCAGACTCTTTAACAGTGTGGCATGTTGGAGAGATTTACAATGGGGCAACCTGAGTTTGCATCCCAGTTCTGTCATGTCCTGGATGAGTGGCAGTCCTTCTGTGGGCCTCAGTTTTCTCATCTGTTAACATTGATGATGACTAGATGATGTTTTCTGCATGTGGAAGGGGAGGATGTGTGCAGGGGGCACCATCTCTGATGACATTAGATATCCCTAAGTAAGCAGCCCCAGCTAGGAGAAACAGCAGGTAGAGAGCTAGAGCTGAATCAGGAGGACCCGAGTTCAATTCCAGCCTCAGACACTCACCAGGGCAAGTCACACCACCTTGGTCAGTCTCAGATTAATCAACTGTAAAATGGGGATAAAAATAACACCCACTCCCCAAGGTTGTTGTGAGGATAAATGAAGCTAATATGGGTAAAGTGCTTTGCAAACTTTCGAGCACCATATAAATGCTGGCTCTCACAGGCCTAGGCAGGTCCCTACAGCATGGGTTTTGGACTCCTCATAGGCTACCCAATACACCTTACAATAAACCTGTACCCTACTGAAAGGAAATTTAGAAGTGAACTTGATATCATCCCCCCTTATTGGTCCAAAGGGAGTTGGGAGTGGGAAGAATGATTACCGAAATGAGAGGCTGCTCCCATGGTCCAGAGAACACAGTGGGAGGCGAGGCATGAGTTAGGAGAATCTGCCTCAGACACTCACTAGCTGTGAGACCTTGGGACAACGTCTTCCCTTCTGACCTGTTGAATTGGGCTAATCCAGGACTGCCTCCCGGGGTTGTTGGATGCCTCGGATGAACTTTAAAGGAAGATAGAAATGCTGTCTTTGCCTCCCAGAAGAGCATCACCAATGAATAAACATTTATTAAGCACCGAGCACACAAAGCCCAAAATGAAGGGCCCCATCCCCCAAGAGGCAGCATTTTCATGGGGGAACTATTTCCATTTACTGGGTCTACAAATGTGCAGTGGAAATTCCTCTGCAGTGCCTAACACAGTACTTAGTCCCATCCATAACTGACTTTTTGCAAGTGGGCATCCATTCTTTCCTCAAAAACTCCAGGTATGGAGACCTCCCTCCCTCTTCTCTGGCTCTCTCCCAGGGCAGTGCTGTTCCTTTTGGGGATCACTCTTGCAAGAGTGATGCCTAGCCTTCATTAACAATTGTGGATGCGGCGAGAGGGAGAAACCAGGGCCCAAATCCCAGCGTAGCCACTTTACTACTGGTGGGACTTTGGAAAGGTTACTTTCACAACTCTCTGGGTCTCAGTTTCCTCATCCATGAAACGGGGCCTTAAAACTAGGTCCCTTCTGGCTCTTAATCTACTCTTTAAAGTCAAACCATCATCTGTAACTCCCTCTCATGCTCCGCAGCATTTGGTTCTGACCTAGGGCCAGAGAAGACCAGGTCTACCCCCTTTGTCACCTATCAGCCTTCTCTCCTCTGCAGGCTAAGTACCCTCCATTCCTTCAGTTTTTCTATGCCATATTCCCTGAATTTGCATGAGAACTACAGTGCTTAATCCTATCCAGCATCCTCATTTGCTTATCTTTTAGTAGCCCAGCCCTTAAGAGGTGGCACCCTTAGCCAGTCATCTTTTCCCCCCAACTCTCATGGCCCCATTACCATCCCCAGCTCTTGGCAGCTGGGGGTCAAAATTCCCCAGTCCCTTCTCCCTCCTTCCTTTCCAATCTATAGGTCATAAGGAACCTACCATTCCTTCCTCCTCTTTCTGCATCAATTCCACCACGTGTCTCACAAATAGCAAGGTTCTCTGGCTTGCAAAAAGCTGAATTCAAATGACGTCCTGCAGGAAGCTCTCCCTGATCCTCATGGCTGCCAATTATCTTTTCTCTTCCCCAAACCTCCCTAAACATCTGGTTTAGTCCTGATCCACTTATACTTCATTTATCTGTGTTTCTATCTCTTTCATCTATGAGATTCTAACTCTGGGCCCAGCAAGAGCTTAGTAGGGCTTGCTCTTGTGAGTCAAGATCCTCTCTACAAAAACGATTCCAAGCAGCCCTCCCTTCCTTGTTTCTCCCCGGAAGCCACCCCAGAGTCAGAGCAGTTCTGTGAGATGGGAGGGGAAAGCAGTGGGAAGAGCCCCAGAACTTCAGGGTCCTCCTAGTCCAACCCACAGCAGGACAGGAAACCCTACATCAACCCCCACCAATGGTCAGCCAGCTTTCACTGGCAGACCTTCAGGATGGGAGTTTGCCACCTCCACCTCACTGGGTAAAAGCACTTTCTTACAGTAAGCCTAAACTGCAGCAACTCCTACCCATCCCTGCCCCTACTGATCCTAATTCTATACTGCTTCCCTCTTGAAAACAATTTATCTTATTTCCAAGGGAAACTTCCCCAGTTCCCTCCACTAGTCTCCACGCAGCCTGATATTACGACCTCCATTCTGCCAGATTCCTTCCTCTGACTCACTTCCAGTTGGCTCATCAACATTTCTCCTAAGAACCAAATACAAGACCAGGGCAGGATACTGAGGGACTATCCTCTCCCTGGTGATGCCACCTGCCCTAACAACCTGGGTGGTCATCTGCTCCAGAGGGACCAAACCCTCCCCAACTGCTTTCCTGCACCCCTTTCCTTGATGTATGTGCTTCCCCAGGCCAATCCCATGGCACCATCTTCCTTCAAACCCTGGTTCTAACTCACTCGTAAGCAGTGCTTGTCAAGTGAAGACCTGTGCCCAGCCCTGCCAGGGAGACAGAGGCACGGAGGAGGACGCATTTTGGGTTAGCATCTCTCTTACCTCAGCTGGCTAGACATCCTTTCAGCACAGACAGCTTCTCTTGGGGGAGAAGGGGACCTGTTGAAAATGGGAAAAACCCAGGGCTGAAAGAGAAAAGTTAGACACATTACACCCATCCCCACAGGGAGAGAGGAGCTTGGCTTCATTGGGCCTTTCCAAGGACCCTTCCCTTGGTCAGCTTTGACAATAAGAAAAACAAACAGAAAACAAAACATTTTATCTACATTATCTCCTCTGAAACTCACAACACACCCCTATGTGTACCGGGATGGGGGTCAGAGACAGGCTCCCGAGATCAACTAATCAGCAAAGTGAGGCCCAGGGAAGGGAAGAGATTCATCCAAAGTTATCCAGGCAGGAAAAAGCAACGCTGGAATTCAAACCCAAGTCTTTGGGTCCTGTGAGTTCTCTTTCCACTACACTAATTTCCCCCATTTTACAGGTCAGGAAAACTGAGGCTCAGGGGGTTTGAATCATCTGCTCCAAATTCACACAGTCATTAGTGGGGAGGGCCAGGAACTGAACCCTGTTTCTAAAGGGCCCTGTCCTTTGTGGTCAAAGAATTTCCAGTCTTTTAGGGGACAGAGATGTGGGTAAATGAGTATACAATATAACTCACTAAGCACATTAGTGAGATGTAACGAAAGTAGTGTTACGTGAGGTCGGAGGGATGAAAGCAGTACCAAGGGTGGGGGGCAGGGAGGGAGATGGGCCTTTAGAATAAGGGCTGAAAAGGATGGGTAAGAATTCAGGAAATGATGTCATTGAGGTCCACCCAGTGGATCTCACCCATAGCTTGACTTGTGTGAGTTCAGATAAATGTCTTCCTTTCTCTGGGGCTGAATTTTCTCTATGTGATGGACTAGACCTTTTCGAAGGTCCCTTTTGATTCTAAATCCTTTGGGCCTCGGGGCTATCTCAACCCCGAAGGACCAGGCCAGGATTCCCCCCACCTCATGAGTCCTCTGCTCTACTTAATGAGATTGACAAGTAGAAGGTGGGGATTTAGCTCCTACTGAGGCTAATGAGTCAAGAAAAGGGGACAGTGAGAGGCCTTTTCACGTGGTGTAAAATGAGGTTTCGTAGACTGGAGTACTGTCCACATTCTAGAGAAGGCCCCAAATATACTGCTGGAAAGAGCATAGGAGACACCAGGCTCTGGTCCCCCAGGGTAACTGGATGGCCACTCTTTAGGTTTGCTGGAGAGAAGGCATTCTTGTTCAGAAATAGAATGGGTGAGACAGCTGCTGGTGTCCCTTCCAAATCTGACATTCTGTGAAATGGATGTTTTTTGATGTCAGATTTGTAAGGTTCATCTGAGGGCAGATGCTCAAATGCTCAGGTGGGTCATCAGTCAATAAACATTTAGTAAGTGCCTACTATGTGCCAGGTACTGTGCTACTAAGTTCCACTAAATTCTCTACCTACAATAGCAGAATGGACCCATCTGTCCAACAGAGATGGACAGATATCTCAGAAGCAGCTATCTGTGATAACGAAGAGTCAGGAAAAGCCTGGATTCCAACCCACTTCCAGTGTCTACGAGCCGTGCTGTGTGACTGTGTGGGTAAGTCCCTTATCTGAGCCTCAGTTTTTTCATCTGTCATTCGGGCATAACAAAATCTCTGGTTCCTCCATCACAAGGTTATGGAGATCAAGTATGGCAATGTAGGTGAAACATTCTGCAAAGTTTAATGGGCCATAGAAATGAATGTCAGCTACTATTAGCTCCTCGGATACTTGGTTGGAGAGGAGAGCACCTGATGAGTCCTCAAGGGATATGAGTTCAAGTCCTGCCACTATCTCTAGTGTACTACGTGATTTTATCAAACAGGGAAGTTAATCTAACTTAACTCAATGTGAGACCATATGGGCAAGTCCCTTTCTCCCTGTAATTCTCAAACAAACGAGTTAAACCACGTAAAGCGCCTTGCCAACCTTCACCCCTAGCTCCCGCTGTCACTCTTTTCTCTGGGCCTGTTACCCTCTCTGTAAAATGAGGAAGTTTGACTAGACATTTCTAAATTTTGCCATTCCTATGATTGGCTTCTAGTGTCAGATCTTTCAATGGCCTGGGCTCAGTCCCTTCCTCCCTGCCTAGGCTTCAGGTTTCCCCCTCTACAAAATCTCTAAGGACCCTCGCATCTCTGAAGTTTTATGTTTCTATGACTGAAGTCAAAGGATGTTGGTTCTAGTCTAAGGTTCCCAATAGCTTCTAGAGCCTCATACAAGTCACCTTCCTTACCCCTGCCTCAGGATCCCCTCTCTGTAAAACAAGGAGGTGGATATCACAGGGCCAACAGGAAAATAAAGGATATGCCTCCCTCAACCAGCCACTCCACAGCCTGGCTTCTACGGATGCCTGATGGCCAAAGTGTGGCTCTGCAATTGGGGTTACAACCTGAAATTCCGATCCGTCAATCAGAAGGAATGTGAGAGGTCATTTAGTCCAAAGACCCATCACTGCCAAGTGGCCATCTCTTCAGCCTCTTCTTGGAGGGAGGGGGGCACCCCAACTTTCCAAACAGCTTTCTCCACCTCTGGACAGCTCTTTGGGAGACAAAATTTTTCCTCAAGCCATGGCTAAATAGGCACCTCTGAAACTTCCACTCATGCTCCAAGTTATGCTCTCCAGGACCAGGGAGAAGTCCATGGGACAAACTCCAGTTTTCTCAAAACAATATTCCTAAGACCCGGTCTTGGGCTCCTTCCCCATCCTGCTCAGCCTCTTCTAGAAGTATTCTAGTCTGTCAATATCCTCCTTAAAATGTGTATCACCTAGAACTCAACAGAGGATATGCCAAGGCCAAAGAGAGCAAAACTTTCACCAGCTCCCTTGTTCTGGACACCATTTATGCATCTCTCAATGCAACCTGGGACAGCATTAGCCTTTCTGGCTGCTACTGAACATTAATGACTCATGTGGAGGTTGTGGTCCACTAAGACCTCCATGCTTTTTTCATACAAAATGTCTGCCCATGCCTCCTTGTATTTGTAGATTTTTAAGTTCTAAAACTTTATATTCAAAAAAATTCCCTCCTTTCAGGTTCAAACACACATGGTTCTAGTCGGTCAAAGTATTTTTTGAAGTTGGCTCTCTGCTCCCTAGATTCATATTATTTGCAATGTGATGGTCATAGCATATATATACCTTCCCCCTAATCACTGAGGAACATGTAAGGTAGATCGCAGGGGTCCTATGCTAGAGATTTCCCTTCAGGCTGGCAATCACTCATTAATGCCAATGCTTTGAGCCTGATCGCTCAATACATTCTGAATTTATCTAAATGTGTTAGGATACAGCCCAAAGGTCTTGCTGCCATCTAGGTGTAGCATGTTACAGCATTCCCCTCCTCTACAGGCCTAGTAAGCCCACTCAGAAAGGGAAGGAGGTTAGTGTGGCATACCCTACTCCTAGGGAAGTCATACTGACTCCTTCATGGTCACCATCTCCCTTCTTAAATGATAACCAACCATCCCTTGCTCAAAATATTCTAGAATCTTGCCAGTATTCTAAGCCAAACTCACCGGAATACAGTTTTGCAGACTCCACCATCTTCCCTTATTAGAAAACCAGGACATTTGCCCTCTAGTCATGTAGCAGCTTTCTCGTCCTCCATGATCTTTCAAAAGATCACCAATGGGTCGCTAAGCAATCAATCACATCTGCCCATCCTTTCAGGGCCCTGGGATGTGGTTCTGGTTCTGTCCAGGCCTGGTGACTTGAATTCCCTGAGGTCAGGAGGCTGCTCTGAATTATCCTGGGTGAGTCAACTCCCTTTTAACCACTTTTGAGCTATCCTTTCCAGTCAAAGATCATTCTCCTGGTGGGGCCAGTTTCCTTCCTTTTCCTCTCAGAGATCAGGGTATGTTTTTGGAGGTGCTGTGGAGTGAAATATTGTAAGAGCATAATCTACAGTCCACAAATCAATGTACTTGGAGGATGCCCAGAAGGGAAGGATTCACACATGAATAATGACATCCTATGGGCCTGGGCCCTGGGCCTGGCTCTGCCACTTACTCCAGCCAGATTTCCCTTGTGTAAGACAAGGGGATTCAATTAAGATTGGTAAGGTCTTTTCCACTGCTAACATCTGATGGGTCTGTGACTGAGTCCTAAGTGTGCCTCCGCAGGCAAGCGCCTTCCTTTTTACAGGCCTGTTTCTTCCTTTTTTTGCACGAGGGTGTCCAGTCTCCTAGCTCACATTCTCAGGGTTCTCTGGCATTCATAGGGTCCAGAGAGGGTGGCAAGAGCTCTGGGTTTGGAGTTAGAGTTCCTGGGTTCAAATCTTTGCTCTGCCACTCACAACCTAGGAGACTTGAGCAATTCAATGAATCTCCCTGGGCCTCAGTTTCCTCCTTACAAACTGCAGACAACCACAACCCTGCTGCATAATAAGGTTGCTTGGATGAAATGAGGTAAGATATGTAAAGTTCTTTGTAAAACTGTAAAGCTGTACATGACTCACCGCTAGACCAGTGAAAAAAGAACTGGCTGGCACAGAGCTGAAGCCTGGGTGGTGGATGACAGGAATGTACAAATGGAAAAACAAAAGTTTTCAGGGATAACAGAAACAGAGATAGCATGGAATAGTGGAAAAAGCACTGAATTTGGGGTCCAGAGGAGCTGAGCTCAAATCCCAGCTTTTCTGACTACCTTTCCCTCCCAGCCCCCAGGAGGAGGATGACAGCACCATCCTCCATGCTTCTCTGGGGGGAGATCCCAGGAACATCAGCCCTAGTGTTTGGGGAACATTGTCTCGGTCGCATCTGGGTTAAAAAGGCTTCTTGTTCTACCATAGGACAGAGGCCTTGTGATTAGGAAACAGCAAGAAAGAAGGCAGTTATGGTGGATTCAAATTCCATCATGAACAAGGGGCCTTGGCTGCCCTAGAAAGAATCTTAGAGAGACCAATCTGGTTCCAATGGCTTCCTGCAGAAAGAGGGGAGTGAGCAGCCACGTCAGAAGGAAGTCCTAGCTACCCACCTTGGAAAAAGAAAGGAAAATTGGGCCAGTGCTGATCAGCTGGCTTCAAGATCATAGTGCCTTAGGCTTAAAACCACCTTCCTCCATGGAGAGAAGAGAGAAGAGTCTGTGCTAAAAAGTTTTTCAATGGGAAAAGTTTCCAAGTTGGCCAACTCTCAAACCTACCCTATCCACCCCCACAATTCCCCTTCACCAAAAGAACAAAACAAAACAAAACCAATCCCACCTAAAAACACATTGTTGAGGGTGTCTTGGCTCCATATGAAACCCAAGCATCCCTGATCTCATTTCTACAGCTCCTTCCTTCAGAACAGCCTGGGGATGAAGGCAGTGCAAGTGTTACATCCATTTTAAAGATGAGGAAAGTGAAGTCAAGAGAGATGCCTGGGCCCTAGGCCCTGCCTGCCCAAGGTGACACAGCTAATTGACTCAGATCTCATGACTCATCAAAGGGTCCTTTTTACTTACTAATTTTTTTTTATTAAATGCTGTCTTATTTTCCTAGATATATTAAAAGTATCCTGAGGGTTATTAAAATTTAAAAAGCAAGAAATGTTGGCCCTACCTGATTGGGGAGGGGAGACCAGTCTGGAGGAGAGACAAAGCCTTGCCCTTGGGAAGCTTCTCAAGGACAACGTGGTCAAGGTCCTCAGGGAACAGAAGCAACCATGAGGATTTTCAGGAAAGGCCTTCGGGGTAGGGACAAGAGGAGGGGGGAAAGCTCAGAGCACAGGCAGGGGGAGCTACTGAGCAGGAGAACTGACTTCTGAGTTCCCCCTGGGTCCATATCCTCCACTCCCACATCATGGAAGTCTCTCCTCCAAGCACCTAGAAGGACCTTTACCTGCTTTTGGTGAATGGGATTCTGGGAAAACCCAGATTTCCTTGGGACTGCCTCTGCCCTCCACCCTTCCCTGGGTAACATGGCTCCTGGATTCTCTGCCCTAAGCCTGGTTGATCACAGGCAGCTTCCCAGGCCCAGAACTTTCTCCACTGAGACAAGCAGCCTGGTGGAGAGAGCCTGGTGTTTGGAGTCAGAGGACTGGCTTTTGAGAAAACCCCTTAACTAGCTGTGTGACCTTGGGCAAGTCACCTAACTTTCTGGGGTTTCATTTTTTTGGCTGTTAAAATGATCAGAAATTCTTAATTTTTGTTAGGTCACCAGGTTGCTGAAGCCTATGCAGAACCATATTATGTCTGTTTTATTTATGAAGCAAGAAGATGCTAAATCCCAGTAAGAGATTAGTGAAAATATTTTATTTTTTCCGTTCAGGTTCCTGGACCCCCAGCCCCTGACATTTCTCCACAGTTCCCCAGAGGACTGGACTAGATGGAGATCTGATCTGTAAGGTCCCCACTAGCTTTAAATCTTAGAACCCTCCCTGTTTGCTCGGCCATCACAGGTCCAAAGCACTGGGCCTCGGCTTTCTTGAGATTCAGGTCTCCTGGCTGGTCCCTCACCCACTCAACAGGTCTCCTGGCTGGTCCCTCACCCACTCAACACTCCTCCCTTCCTAGCGACCCTATCCCGGTCGCTGCCATCCCCTTCTTTCCAAACACTCCAGGATCCCAGAGGCATTTTCTTGTTGTCTTTGCTTCTGTCTGGTTTGGTTTCCAGGAAGAGATGATGCAGCTTCAGAAATAACTCAAGGGTGAAATGGTTGAAAGTCTGAGAGAAGGCTACAAGTGACCTCAGGGGCATCAGAAAGACTCATTACTGACCACGACTTGAAACAAGCCAGTCACACGGCGAGGACAAGAGAGGGACAACTGCAGTGCCAGCCTGGGACTGACCCCAAGATACAGAAAAGGTCAAAGGAAGGCCCCTGATGGGAAGACTAAGATGAGAATCACACAGAATGCCAAGGTAGGGAGAAAAGACTCACACCAGTGAGACCATGGATTTACCAAGGATCCAATACCACCTACTACTGAACTGGGAAGACCTCCACTGTCTAACTGAATTCATTCAACTTTGAAATAAAGTTCTCCTTCCTGCCTCACCATGGCAACTGGATCCCTTGTGGCCTTCAGAGAGAACAGTTTCTTCCCATCCCACAATCTCCCTCATTCACCCCCATCCCAAACTGGGCTATTTAGGATTTCAAGCTAAAAGAGACATGATAAATCATCCAATTTAACTCCAGAGGTCACTTAGATAGCAAGAAATAAGCCAGGATTTGAAGGCCAGGGCCCCCCTCTGAATAGGCATTGAGGCCTTCTCCAGACCTCAGGACCTGTCCCTCAGTGTGTATACAAATACAATACAAACTGAAGAGAGAGAGGGAATTCCCAGTTGGGGAGATCAGAGAAGACTTGCCAGACATGGCTAGAAGGGGAACAGAAGGTGAGGACTGTGACAGACCGGAGGCATGTTGAACACATTCCAGGCTCAGCAGCACACCTAACTGTGGAATTCGGGGGACAGCTCTGAGCCTAAAAGCATCAAATAAATGGAACGTGTCTGCAGGGGTCAGGCAGTGGAGGACACAAGGGCCCCCTTTATGAGAAGGGGAGTGGAGTAGGCACATCTGTACCTCTAAAGAAAATGACTTCATAGTTGTGTGAATGGACGGAAGAACATCACAGAGCCAACTGTGTCAGAGAGGGAAAGAGGTGACGATCGCCTCCCCTAGTGGGGTGTCCATGTGAGGAGAGGAAAAGGGGTGAATGAGATGGTATGGAGGTAGAATCAAGAAGACTTGTGGACTAACTGGATGGGGGCCTGGAGGCAGAGGAAAGAGTCACAGACAACTCCTGAGGTTACAAATGTGGGTGGTTGGAAGGATGATGGCAGAGTGGGCCTAAGGGGATGCAAAGGAGTTGTTCTTTGGACAGGTCAAAATCTGAAAAGACTTCTGGGATTCCAGAGGCTCTCCCCTGAGAGAGATTCTGCAGTCCTACCCTGAGGACAGAGCTGGGAATCAGTCACAGGGGTCTCCTGACTGCCTGGCTTGGGGCTCTTTTCCTTCCACAATAGGAGCATCTTTTGCCCAGAAATGGAAATAACCCACATAAAGAACCTGGCAACAGATTTGAAAGTGGAATAGGAGATCCTTTAACAACCTCCAAGGCAGGGGGACATGATCCCAGCAGGAGCAGGGGCTGCCCAGAAGGAAAGACCCACAGGCTTCACCTGGAAATCTGCTGCTGCCCTCTTTGATTGGGAAGCAGATGGGTGAGTTACTAAGATCACGCAGAACTTAGTGTGTAGGCTTCTTCTAGACCTAAACGGCCCCGCCTCACAGAGAGGAGTAAGAAAAGGACACTGAAGGAATCCAAGAGTCAAATGACAAAGCTGGCTGCTGCTTAAGGACACACATGGACTGTCATCTGTCCCCCATTCACAAGAGAGGAAAGGCAGAAGGGACTTCACAGATCTTACTTCTCTATAAGCCAAAGAGAAATCACAGGACCATAAATTGAGACCTGAAAGGGATAGATGAAGTCATCTTGCCTGACACCCACAGCCCATTTTACAGATGAGGGAGCAGCTAGCCTGAGGTCATACAGGTAGGGAGTCACAGAGCCAGAACAGGAGCCTAAACTCTTTCACTCCGTGTGTGGTAGATTCATCATTATCAGAAGAAACTCAGGCCACCTAGCGTCTCAGACTTGGTGCTTGGACGACGGCGTTGTGGCCAGGGCAGAGGACAAGGCCAGGGAGACGGCTGGCCATTCACTCTGTACTTCAGCCTCTAGCCCTGGAGGGACAACTGCCTTTCCAGGCAGCTAGGCAGCGCATTCTCCAAGCCCATCGTCAGAGTGAATGAGTGCTGGCTAGCAGGGGTGGGCGGCCTGTCTCATGCTCTGAATCCTGCAGAAAATGAACACCAGCAGCGAGGGACAAGATCACTTTAAAATAACTGCATCCTTTAATGGCAGTAATACAATTATTGGAGATGAAGGGACCACAGGAGAAAGGCGGCGAATGACATTTCCTGGAAGACAGATGTGGGGTACAAAAAAGGCAGTGGGGCAGGCGGGCTGAAGGAGAGCCATGCGACCATAACCGTAAAAATACAGTGCGGTATATACACGTGTGCATCGTCAGCGCCAACTCGGAAATGTTATTTACACTTTTATTACAGTCTTGGTTAGAGAACGACTTTTCTTTAAAAGCTCTAGCCTGATGGGAAAAACTACGGGCGAACTAGAGCTCTGAGAGTTTCTCATCCCATTTATAGGTCCTCAAGAGATTTCCTTTAAAAAATTATTTCATTTTAGTTTTACAAAAAAAAAAATCCCAACAAAAACCACCATATCTTGCATATCTTACACATGTCATGGGACCTGGCCCTCTGGGGAGGGGAGGGGGCAATCTTACTAGTGATCGTGTCCCCTGCCCCCCAAACACCTGATCAGCAAAGCACAATGACCCTGACCTCATCTGCCCTGTGGAGGCCCAGCCCAGAAGGGGTGAGAGCTGGCTCTCCAGAGAAGCTGCAGCTGCCTCACACCCCCCTCAAGGAGAGAGGGAAGCTGCGGGCCCAAGGGAGGAAGTTTCTACATTATTTATGGAGACAGCAATGGTTAAAAGAGCCAGCAGGCTGGCGAGGAGAACAGGAGGTGGGTAGGCAAGAGGAAGGTGCCAGGGGTCAGAATCCACATCAAAAAGACAATCTCCTAGCCCAGCTGGGGGAAGGGGGAGGGGGAGGAGGCCTGGGGAAGAGCACACAGGACAGCTTCCAACTAAAACCGTACCTGAGCTTTTCTCAAGTTTCCAAACTAAAATTCTCCTAGAGAAGTGGGGCCATTACATGGCAGTGGCTGGGCTACAGATGGCCAGGTGTCTCAGAAGGCCTGTCCTACCCAGCTGAGGGTGCAGCCAGCATCCCTTCTCTCCCCGCTCCTCCCAGGAGAAAGAGAAACAAAGTGCACTCTGGCAAACCCTGCCACTGAGGAGGATCCCCTCCCAGCCTCACTCGCCCTTGTCCCTCTTGGATTCCTACCTGCCCTGATTCCTTTATGTGTCTATGGATCTGTTATTCTAACTTTGGCTCTGAAGCCCAAAACCCACCAGGGTTTCATGGTTCCGAAATTAAAAGAAGGCATGAAACAGAAGAATGACATAAGTAAAAACCTTCTTGAAAGAAAAAAGTTGGGGACTTTTTTTTCTTGAATAGTTTGTCCACACTAAGGAAGCAGGAATAAAAGGGAGGAAGGAAGGGAAGGGGATGTGAGCAGGGGTCCGGCCCAGCCCACCGGGGCCAGAGCCAGACTAACGGACAGGCTGAGGTTCCCTGTGCTCCAACCCCTTGGGCCTGCTCCCCAAAGTCCAATGGATTGCTGAGATGAACTCTGGGCAAGGGAAGACCCTGAGGACCCCTGCCCCCACCTCTCCACCCTGGCTCCCTCATCTCACTTGACAGTGACCCTGGGGCCATGGGAAGGCTCTCAGAATTCTCTAGCTCACCCTTTCTCCACCCTGGTCCTGGTCCCCATGGGGAGGGGTGGAAGGGAGTGAAGGGGACAAGGGGGAAAGGGGCTTCCCTCCAGCTCTGACTCAGCACAAGCCACACCCCAGGGTGCCCTGGGTCCTGAGAACAGGACAGTGCTGGACAGAGGAGCCTGGGTGATTCACACACACACAAAGGGACAGAGAACAGGACGGCTACACAACTTGGCCAAAACTGCCCCCAAGACCCATGGCAACATGGCAGGCCCAAGATGCACTTTGAAGGAATCTGGGCATGAGACTTTGATTGTTCGATTAAAAAAGACATTTTCTTGGAGATAGCCTGTGAGTCATACAGCACTGACCAGAACCAAAGATTTTTATATACAATTTATAGGAACCAAAGAATAAAAAACCCCCCAGCCCGCTCCCCCATGCCCCCTTCCCTAGGCCCCTCCCCTGACATTCCCAACACTGAATGTGGCCATGAAATACAATCACAGGATGAGGGAGGGGGACAGGGTCCGGGTTAATACTACTGGCAGAAGGGGGATGCAGTGGGGTCAAAGCCTTTAAAAACATCTTTGAGGGACCCGGCATCCTGCTCGCTCTCTCGGGAGGGGCTGTTGCCAGCGAAAGGGCTCCCAGAGCCAGCCTTGGATGCCTGCTTCACAGTCCCAAATAGGGTGGGCACAGGCAAGTTGTGGAGGCCAGGCTGGGGGGCCCCCTCCTGAGAGGGTGTGGCTGAGGGGGCGGTGGCAAGGGTCGGGGCTGCCTTGGGTCGCGGCCGATTATAACTGTTGTACCTGTCCGTGGCCACAGGCTCCGAGCCTGCCTTGCCCGCCTCCGGCTGCTCCAAGGCCGACTTGCGGATGAACGGAGGCTCTTTGGCCTTGGCCGCTGAGCTTTTGCCATTGCCGTCACTACCCTTGAGCTGAGCACCCCCCTCGGGGGCTGGCTCAGCCACTTTGCTGCCAGAGTTCGGAGTCCTTGGGTCATAGAGACTGATGCCGCTGAGCACACTGCTCTGCCCACTCCCGCCACCTTGGCCGACCCCCCCAGCCGCCAGGACCCTTGGATCGTAGGGAGCGATAGCTGGAGGGGAAGCCTCGCCAGAGGAAGCAGGAGGTGGTGTGGCCACCTCAGGAGTGCTGAGCTTGGGGGCACGGGACGAGGCAGTGTCCCCGGGTTTTTGCAGCCGGGGGTCAGCAGGGGCTTTGCGCACTCGGGGGTCACTGGGCTTATCGCTTGGACTGGGTGCTGAGGGGCTGGACGCATTGACGGTCTTGAGGATTCGAGAGAGCAACTCAAAATCCGGCAGGTTGGCAGCAGAAGCAGTGGGTGCAGAGCTGGGGTCCGAGGGGGTTGCCCCACGCTGCCGGGGGTCTGAGGGCCCCGTGGCAGGGGGTCGGTGGAGGCGGGGATCAAGGGCAGGCAGAGACTGTAAGGCAGCAGGAAGGGAGGCTGCAGAGTCTTGTTTGGGGACAGGGAATGGGATGAGGTCCTCAGGGTTCCAGAGCACAGTGCGAGCATAATTGGGCTTGTTCAGAGTCACATCCTTCTTGATGTGGCTGAACTGCTGTAGCTGCAACCTTGGATCCCGCAGGGAGGTCCCTGGCAGGGCATCCAGAGGAATGGTCACTGGTTTTTCCCTCAGAGCCCTCTCCCCTTCTTCTTCTTCTGGGGGCCCAGACACCTTCCCACCACTGGTACATGTGGAGCTTGGATGGAGTCCTTCAGGCTTGGAGGTGGGAATGGAGCGGGCCAGTCGGGGGTCTGAGGGCCCCGAATCCCCAGAGCCTGAAGGGCCAGGAGCATCAGTGTGACGTGAGAGCCTTGGGTCCCTGGCGAGGCGCGGGTCAGCAGGTCTGCCTCCAGCAGCGGGGGCCTTCTGGAGGCGGGGATCGCCCGCTGCTGGCAGGGACCCCACGCTGCCACCCCCTAATTCCCCGCCAGGTGCCGGGGGCCTACTTGAGGTCTGCTGCCGCAGGGTTTTAAGGATGGAGGTTACACTGCTTCCTCCGTCATCCTCATCGCTAGAGTACCAGTTGCCTGTGTCACCTGTGAGAGAAGGACAGATATCAACAAGGGGGTGCCGCTGACTTCCCCCCTTTACACTTGCATTTCAATCAATGTGCAAGTCCCTAAGATGTCTACCCTCCCCCTTGCAGAGGTAACAAATGCCAGGCAGCAGAATAAGGTCCGTGCAGTCCATGAAGTCAAGGGGAAATAGGTGTCCAAAGCCTTCAGCCTGTCTCATGGGCATCTACTCTTAGAACTGTATTAAACTCATTTCTCTGCTACTCAAAATGAGGGGATAGGAACAGAGAGAGCCTTGGCCTGAGAAGATAGGCTTGCAGGTCCAGCTCACACTCACCACAGCCTGGCCTGGCCTATGAAAGAATCACAGGAAGACCTGCTCAGGTGGAGGTGGGAGGAAGGCACTCTGTGAACAGCCAAGGGCCACTGAACCCAGATCAGGGCTCCACCCAGCTGCCACCTAACCTGCTCCCACAAAGGGCCATCTCTCCCTCTCCCCCCTTGCCCACCCTGACAGTGGCGTCAGGGCTCCCTGAGAGGCTGTGAGTGGGCCTTGGAAGGCAGATGTGCCTGATGACAGGTGACTGTTCAAAGGCCCAAGTCAAGAAGCAAATGTCTGTCTCTACCACTCGGACATCCTTCGAGACCTCTTCGGACCCTAAATCATACTTTAGCCTTCATCAACTCTTAGGGCCTTGGGTGCTATGGCTCAGTCGTCCACTGTACAAGCTGTGTTGTGCACCTGCCAACAGCGGAAGGCTCTCTCCCCGGCTGGCCGGGCACACAGACTGCAGGACGCCGGCTCCGGCCACGCCACAGTGAGCACAGAGAAGGGCCCGAGGCCCTGGGGCACAAACACACTTGCCTTCCTCATTCTCTCGCTCCTGCTTGCTGCTCTCAGCTAGCCTCCTTGCCCTTTCTTCTTCCTGCTGCTTCTGCTGGATGCGCAGGTATAAGGCCCTCTGGGCAGAGGGGAGGAAGTCAGGGACACTGGTGGCGGGCTGCTGTCTCCCAGGGGGCCCTGCTTCCAGGAAGCCATCAGGCTCCGGGGGCTGCTCTGGGAAAAGGTGCTCTCCTGCCTCGCCTTCCATCTCCAAATAATGTCCATAGTCCTCTGCTGGGGGGAATAACCATGGGGCGAATCATTAATCTTTGGGAGGCAGGTAGGAGTTGCATTCCTCAAGGGACTACCCTCACCAGCGAGAACACAGACCCACTGACAGAGCCCTTGAGGAAGTCAGTTTGAACTCCAAAGCCATTCCTGCCCATGGATTCCCAACCCATGAATTTCCAAGAAGAGACAACGATTGGGTTCTTTCTCCCCCTACTCTTGACCAGAAAGAGTCTGCTCCCTCATGCAGCTTTAGGAGAAGCTCATGTGCACTCTTTGATGGCAAAAAGGGAGAAGAGACGGTCAGACTGCAAGGTATCCATAGTATGAGTGTGCCCCTGAGTCTGAAGGTCCAAGAACACGGTTACAGCAGGGAGGAGCAGCTGGGACTACTGGGAGCTAAGGGAAGGACAGATGGATGCTAATGGCTTTAGGAAGAGCCACATCAGCAAGGTGGAGGGAGTGAGTGCATACCTAGGCTTTCTCCTCTGCATGCAGAGAAAGAATGTTTTCATTGGGATTCACTCTAAATGGAGAAATCATTTGGGAATTGTAAAAGCAGGTTCTTTTCTACTCATGGAATAAATTGGAAAAAGAAAGTAACGGCTGGGCTACTTGTACGGACCTCATTAACACTGCCACCTCTGACCCCAGGACCAAGCACAGGGCCAGGCATCCCAATGCTTACTGACTGATTTAGGCTTGTTAAAAACAATATACATTTCACATTTAAGACTGAAATAGTGCAACTTCATATATATATACATATATATACATATATATATGTATATATGCTTTTTTTACTCTAAGAGTTCTATCTCTGCATTGTATAAGGAAAGTGCTGAGAATAAGCAGATTGTTTTAAAGAAAACAGAGTAGATGGCTGTTGTTCAGGGGCGGCTACCGTCCTCCTAATAAGTGTGGCCACACCACCCGTGATGAGTGTGTTGCGTCAGTCATTTCTGGGGAGTGACTTAACTAAATCCTCGCTCCCTTGCTGAAGGAAGGGTGAGAAGTGCCACCCACAGACAGAACCTGCAGCAGCCTCGGAGCCAAGCAGCTGGCCTGTGTATTAACCATCGAGCAAACAAGGAAGAGTTTTTCATGGAGAAGAGACAAGGAATGGAAGTGAAAGCAAAGCCCCAAGCCTGCAGACCACAAGAGGCACAAACCTGAATCGATGCACAGAAAAATGCCATTATTATCTTAGAGAAGTTACTGTAAGAACTGGAATGGAGACATGCAAGGGAAAGGCTCCAATGTGCAATCACCCCTCAGCTCTTCTTGAGTTTGTTAGTAGATGTTAAGTGTCCCTTCCCAATGATTCAAACCAAATGGAATCCTCTCTTGCAGGTTTCCCCAGAGCCCAGCTGCCAACCCCCATCCCAGGAAAGCACGTACCTGCCTCCCCCATTAGTCCAGGGTCCATCTCCATGCCTTCCTGCTGCTGGTAAAAGTTTTCATAGAAGTTCTGGGCTGGTGGAACAGGAGGCATCATTCCGGAATGTGGGGAGTCTCCAGGACCAAAGGGCATCATTGGTGGGCCCCCAGGGCCCATGGGGGGGCCAGGATTCATCCCAGGACCCATTGGCAAGTCCGGGTGCATGTCTGGGTGCATATCCGGGTGCATGTCGGGATGCATGTCCGGGTGCATGTCAGGATGCATGTCCGGGTGCATGTCAGGATGCATGTCAGGATGCATTGGTCCTGGCATGGGCCCTGGGGGTCCCATGTTGGGCCCAGGCCCCATTGGCCCTGGGGGCCCCCCAGGCCCAGGGAATCTGGGGGGAGGTGGAGCAGGGTGTCTAAAAGAAAACACAAAATGGGATTTTGATTCTACTAACTTCCTACATCATTCTAGGTCTCTTTGAGGTCAAGGAGGCTCTGCCCTCCACCCAGAGCTCTCACTTCCCCCACAGCCTGCCTCCAGCTCAACACTCACCTCACCCCCAGCTTCTCAGCCAACTGCCCCGTGGGCCGAACAACAATCTCAAACAGTGAGGGGATCTTCTTGTTGTACATGTCCTGTTGCTGCTGAAGCTGCTGAGGAGAGAGGGGCTCGTGCGATGGCATGGGCATGGGCATCTGGGGGGGCCCAGGAGGTGGGGGCGGGGGTGGGGGCGGGGGGCCTCCAGGCATGGGCCTGCCGTTAGGAGACGTTGGAGCAGGGGGGACAGGAGGACGTGGTGGAGTGGGCAGGAGACCGACTCCTGGGGGAGGCTTGGGCAGAGGGTTGATGCCCTGCTTTTTCAATTCTTCCACTTCCTTCTCATCTTCTGCACCTGCTTCTGCATCGTCAGCTAACATCTACCAAGGAGAGATGGAAACTGGGCATAAGGGTAGAATTGGAGGGCAAAGGCCTGGGGGAGGGCAGAGGTAGCACCATAGCAATAATATTTTCTTGAGGTAAAACCTGAACTTGGTCAAGAGACCCCAGGCCCAAAAAACTCATTCCAACATCAGAGACATGGCCCTGACCTAGGGGAGAAAAGACCAGAACTGTGGAGAAAGGAAAGCTGTGCTAAGTGAATAAAGAGCTACCAGACAAGTCACGGAAGCCCCTTGTGCCAAGCTAACTGGGGCCCCGGGAGCCCAAAAGGCAGACATGAGAGGCTCAGACTGGGGAACTGGGGAGAATGCAGGGCCTTGCTCATGCCAGGCTCCGCCTGGGCCCTCCAGCTAAAACCCTTCAGTGACCAAGCGGGGGGCCTTTGCTTGGCCTTGAAGGCAAGCTTGGTCTTTGGCTCCTCTCCCCTCTTGCCAAACGATTCTGGAGATCTCCTTGGGCTGGTATGGTCCACCAAGCAGGGTGCCAGGCACTATTAGGTGCTAAAGGGGATACAAAGACAAAACCAACCTGTTCCTGCCCTCTACCATGGGAAACAACACATACTCCTATAAGTGAACACAAAATATACACACAGGAAACGCTAAATACTTTTCTTGGTGGGTGGAAAACACAAGCAGAGTGAGAGACAATGGCTAGGAATCAAGGAGAGAGGCCTGCCACAGGAAGCCCAATTAGGAGGCTACAGGAATAGCTCAGGCAAGAAGTGACAAGGGTCTGAAAGGGATGGCTGGCTGATGTGCTGCGGAGGCAGAAGCATAAGATTTGAAATGATCCCTTCAGCAAACTTGCAAGGAGAAAATAATTCCACATAAATCATCAGCATTTCTGTAAATTATCAACAAAAACAAACAGGAAGACAATGGAAGAGAAAATTGCATTTAAAATAAATTCAAAATGTATCAAATACTTACAAGTCTACCTGCCAAGAGTCCCACAAGAACTATATGAATACAACTACAAAATGCTCCTTACAAAAATAAAGACAGACATAAACAACTAGAAAAATATTCATTGTTCAAGGGTAGACTGAGCCAACACAATAAAAGTGAAAATATTAACTAATTAATTTACTTATTCAGTGCTGTGCCAATCAACCAGAATTCAAGAACTTGAAAAGGTGATAACAAAATTCATCTAGAGGAACAAAAAGGGAAATAATAAAAAAAAATGTGGGAAGGAAAAGGACCCCAAGAGTATCAAATAGACTACAAAGTAGTGATCACCAAAACGACTGGGAACCGCCTAAAAAACCAAGAAGTCGATCAGTAGAATAGATTAGGTATAGAACATACAGAAGCAAACAAACCTAGAGGCCTAATGTTTGATTAATAATTGTTATCATGATCATAATTAGAATTATGATGATAAATATAATTATCATGATTTATCATATATTATTCCATATAATTCAAGTAATAAATGATTTGTTAACTATTAAATATAATGATGACAAACTATTGTTATTATTATTCATCATTGGTACAGACCACACAGAAGCAGAAACCTAGCGCCCCAATGTTTTAAATTCAAAGATTCCAGCTAGTAGGGTACAAAGAACTCACTATTTGAGAAAAAACTGTTACAAAAACCAGAAAGCAATCTGACAGAAACTAGATGTAAACCAACATCTCACACCACATACCAAGAGAAGTTCCAAATAATATAACTTATATGGTATAACTTAGCAATAAAGGGTGACATCATAAACAAAGTAGGTAAGAAATGACTTTTCCGATGCATGGATAATGATGAAAAAGATCACACACAAAAAATTAAATGAATACTGACTGCATAAACTTTAAAAGTTTTGAACAAACAAAACCAACATAGCTAAAATTGGAAGGGAAGTGGGGAACCACAAAAAAATCTTCGCAATAAGTTTCTCTGATAAAGGTTTCTTTAGTATAAAATAAACAGGGAAATGATTCAAATTTATAAGAGCCATTCCCTAATGGATAGTCAAAGGACAAGAATAGGCAATTTCCTAAAGAAGAAATCCATGCTACTTAGCAGCAAATGAAAAAATGCTCCAAATCACAAACTAGAGAAACTTGAAATAAAGCAACTCTATGGTCCCACCTTACATCCATCAAATTGACAAAGATAACAAAACGGGAAATGATGAACGTTAGAGCAGCTATGGGAAAACAAGCACACAAATCCCACTTTTGCTGATGGGGTCAATGAGCTCATTCAGTATGAGTGGTATGAAAGTGAACCCAAAGCCACAACCTAGACCCAAGTATGGATGGGGACAATGCCGCCCCAGGATCCCAGGGTTGAGGGAAGTGTGAATTGGTACAGTCATTCTGGAAAATAATGCCCAAAAGTCAGTGAACTGTGTACACCCTTTGACCCAACAGTATCACTAACTAGACCTATACCTCAAGGATCAAAGAAAAAAGAAAAGGACAGATGTAGAGAAAAATATTTATTGTAGTTGTTTTTGGTTTTGCTTTATAATGTTATAGACCTGGAAACTAAGAGGGTATCCATCAACTGGGGACTGGCTAAGCAAACTGGAACATATGAATGGACTGAAATTTGGAACCTCGGAAGATTTATATCAACTGAAATGGCATGAAGTAGCAGAACCAAGAGAACCATTTATACAATACCAACAGTCGTAAAGACAACTTGGAAAGACTTAATAACTCTAATGAGTACAATGACCAACCACAGTTTCAGAGGATCCATGATAAAGAATGCTACCCATCTCTTAGAAGAAATGTGATAGACAAAAGGTATACAGATTGAGACATTTATTTTATTATTTTTAAAATAATTTGGGAATTGGTTTTGACTATTCATATTTGTTACAAGAGTTCATTTTTCTTTTTTTTTCCCAAAGGAGAGGAGAGAGAGAAGGGATAGAAAATAGATTTTTAATTTAAAAAATTAAATTAATTTTTTTAAATGACAAGATTTGAAAACTTTTTTTAGATGATGAGCAAGGGAAGAGTAAAGACTATGGAATGGTTCTCAGGTTATGAGTTTAGGTGACTCAAGGACAGCGACGGCCCCAGTCAGAAGGAGGCAGTTCCAAAGATGGAAGGACATGGGGAGAAAAGGAATGAACACTATTTCAGACATGTTGAATCTAAAGGAGAATGCCCAATAACCAAACTGGGAAGCAGAATTGGAGCTCAGGAGCAGATTTAATAGTAGTGGCCTCTAAGAGGGTCATTCAAGGAAGGGAGGGCTTCTGTAGGCAGATATACATAGGGAGGAGAATCCCAGGACAAAGGGAACAGCAGGGAGGCCCGCCAGTACTGCTCTTGGTTTGGGAAAGCTAACCTTTTCTAGGTAAGGCATGAATGGCCTACTTCCCAGTTACCTTCTTTTGAATTTAAATTTCCTTCTAAATTCTAGAAAACCCAAGATGAAAGATGCCAGGGACAGAACTGATGAACTCTGAACGTAAACTGAAGCATACTTTTTTAAACTCTATTTTTATTGTTTTATTTCATTTGTGTTTTCTTTTGCAAATGACCTCACACATGTAATCAATATCAAACTGTTTGCCTTCTCAAGGAGGAAGGGAAGGAAGGGAAAGAATTTGGAGCTCAAAATTTTTTTTAAAAGTAATTGTTAGATTTTCTTACATGTAATTAGGAAATATTTAACAAAACAAATAAAAATAACTTTAAAATAAGTAAGTTTCCTTTTAAATAGCAACTAAGCTTACTTTTTTCCCTTTGAAGATCTTTCCTTGAAGATCTATCCATTGACTTTAAATATTCTATTTGGTTAAGTTTTCTATTGGGACAAGGCATTTTTTAATAAAGTTTAATTTTTTCCTCAACTGTGAATCTAGGATAAAAGAGATTGATTCTGTTCTCCTGCAGTAAAAAGACAAGACCCACCACACTCATCAAACTTACTTTGGGTCCAGAGCAGGGACTGTAGGTTTTTGTAAAATGGAAGATCACTAGAGGGTACTACTCTGTAAAATCCTGCTCCCAGGAGCGGGGACTGCCACTGTTTGTCTCTTGGTCACACAGGAAGTGGCTGGGGGCTCTACCCTACTGGAGGTGCTGAAGGATACACACCCTATAAGTGCCTAGCCTGCTGCCTCAACAGAAAACACTGTTCTAAAATAACATGACACCAGAGCTTCTTGAGGAGTTGTGAATCCACATCATCAGTGAGACAAAAGCGCTCTGCTGCCCAGGTGGTGCTAGGAGTAGCTATATCTGGCAAATTTTGTAGCACTAAGTGATCACCTAGAGCAGGCCTTTGGTGGGCCACAGGTTGTGTAGGTCCGAGCTACAGAAAGTAGCGTTTACATCATGTGGGTAAAACTGAGGAGCCGGTTCTGACTATTTTAGAGAACAGACCTTTCTATGAGAACTCTTCAGTTCCATTACCAAAGATGTCTGTCTTTACTACTAAAACACACCCAAATAAAGACTGGAGGCAAGAAAGACCTGATCTTTTACAAATATTTACTGTTAACCCTTTGCTAGGCACTGGGCCAAGTGCTGTGGATACAAAAGAAAAGCAAAGCTGGCCCCGCTCCTATCAGGGTGCCAAGGATACACAAGCCAAGCACAGAGACTGCCCAAGCCTGGGGAGATCAGCAGACGCCTGCCTATGCCCCCCTAACAGCTTGAAATTCTGCATGAAATGGCTAGTTTCTGGTCTTTTTCAACAGCTAATTCTAAACTGATTTACATTCATCACCATTACATTCATCACCATTTCACCACTTCCCCAACTAACTAGTGTCCTTGCCACTGGTCCATCCTCCACTCAGCTGTCAAAATGATCTCTCCAAGATGAGATCTGACTGCATCATTTCCCCTATTCAATAAACTCCAGTGGATGGACAGAAGAGGCCAGGGTCACTGGATGACAGAGGGTGGGGTGGGCAAGCTGGGAACTACTGGGTCTAGCTGTCCCCCAGGCCCAAAACAGAGGCTCTCCCTTCTCCTCAGTCCCAGCTCCAGTCCCCCCTTCATCTCTAGGGAATCTTTCCCACTCCTGCTCCTGCTCTCCCTTTAGTCCCAGTGCCTTCCCTGTGTTAATTTATGTCACAGAAATCTTATGTGTCCATAGGTGCTTAGCCTGTTGTCTTCCCCATCAGGCTGTGAGCTCCTTGACAGCCGGGACTTTTGCCTTTCTTAGCAGAGTGCCTAGCACAAAGGAGGTGCTTAATAATGTTTACTGCCTGCCTGACTCCCCAACCCAGCCACCCCATCCTCTAAAATAAGACATCTCAGCACCGCCTACACTCCATGTTTTCAATTCCAACAATGGGTCCACTTCTAGACCACAGAGTCTGCCTGGCCTCTTAGCTGGCCAGCCTCCAAAGTCGTTCCCGCCCCATGTTTACCTTGTCCAAAAGCTCCCTCGTCTCTTCAGTGAGGGGGTCATGGGAAAACATGCAGTCATCACCATTGATACAGTTTCCAGTTGTGTGAAAGAGCTTACAAGGAAAATCACGTTTGTAGAGGTCAAGGCAAAATCCTCTGATGTCAGATCATGAAGCGGGGCGGGGGGGACTGACCTGTTCACCACCTTCCTCAGAGGAGGATACAGTGGGTCATAAAAGAAAAGGGTCTCCCTGAAGACTCCAGTCCAGTGAGTTTCTGGGTGACCACATGCCCTCAGTTCAGCTGCCTGGCGATTCAGAGGCTGCCTAGCAGAGCATTCATTCCCAAGAAAGAGGAACACACACTGGGGCTGCTCCCCAGCCTCAGGCATTGTCCATCCATCCCTCCCTCTGGCAGGGAAGTGTGAGGCCAGGTTTTGGTAAACAGTCAAGAATGAGAGGGAAGAAGAGAGAGGGGAGAGAAGCAAGCTCTCCTTCCTGGAGTTATCACAGCCAAAGGTCAAAGGATATCATGCATGTACGGGCAGTTCTCGGCTCTGGCACAAAAGCCTGTGATATAAAACTTGCACAGCTCACGCTTCTTTGGCAGCTCAATATCGTGGCTAAAATTGCAATGTTCTCCCTGCAGAAGGACAGAAAAAGACAGCGCACCCACGTGCACAGCGTGAGGGGTGTCCCTGCCCACTGCCTGCCCTCCACCCCAGGCCTGCCTGCTCCTGATGATTCTTTCCTTTAGGAGGCCCTTGGCCAACATTAAAAGCAACATCGTTGACACGCCACGGCCCACTGACACCAACGTTAGAAGACACAAAGTCTGGGGATGTAGGCGTGCACGAGACTGAGGTCTGTGCTCGGCTTCCCAAGGAGGGCACCAATTGCTCTAGGTGTGGCCTGGCCCTACCATCCCCCAAACCCATCTTGGAGGGGCCCTGACTTACCCACGTGCATCGGCCTTCCACAAAGTACTTGCAGATGACCTTTCCCTTCTTGTCTGACTGCTGGTGAGGCTTGTCATGGTCATTCCTCCGATAGCTGCCACCGCCACCACCATCCTGTTAGAGCCACAAGGAGGTCAGTGGGGAGGGGAAGCTATGAGGACAAAGAACCAGAGACCCAAAGAGGAGGGGGAGCGAGCAGGCCCTGGCCCCTCCTTGGGCTTGCTCTGCCTATATCTCAGAAAGCTTCATGCTAGGACTGGCTCCTGAGAGTTTATTCCAAGTGACCTTCCTGGACATACCAAAGAGTCACCAAGGTAACTGGGAAACCCCTCAGAAGAAAGGTGCAGAGGCAGCAGGTCACCCCCAGGGCAGAGGGCAAGGTGGGGGCATTGCCTGCTGTTCTCACCAGCAAACCCAAGACCAGGGACCCCCAGAAATCCCCTCAAAGCCCACTCACCCCCATGTCCTCATCGTAGAACTCATCATCATCATTCATCCCTCCTTTGTTCAGGCCTCCCCTGCTCCCGCCTCGACCACGTCCTCGTCCCATCCCTTTGCCTCTGCCTCTCGAGCCTCGGCCTCGGCCCCGACTTAAGCCTGTGGGAGACAAGGAGCAGCTGGCTGGACCTCCTCTACCTGACACCAGCCACAACCCCCCCACTCAGACACCACCACATACCTCGCCCTCGGCCGTCCTTCGGCCGGCGGTACTGGTTCAAGTCTTTGGAGTACTCGTCGTAGTCCTCCTCACCCATCAGCTCCTCATTCTCTCCAAACTAGAATTCAGAATGACAAGGACACCCAGTGTCAGGTACTTTCTCTCTGTCTCTACACACACACTGTAGGATGAACCTGCCCATTATCTCCATACCCCAACTCCTTTTTTAAACAGCATGTAATGTTTAAATGTTTAAGATGTAAACAAGTTAGTTTCAGAGCAAATATGACACAGAAAAGCTGTGGGTAGAACTCCAGCACCAAAGAATGTTGGAAGTGGAAGAGCAATGGGGTTCTCTACTAAAGACACACCAACACACAAGCAGAAACAACCCCAGAAAAGTGACCCATACTTCCAGTTCCTCTTCATAGAAATCTTCTTCCTCCTCTGGATGGTCTCCCATAGAGCCTCTGCCTCTTCCCCGGTTTCCTCGGCCCATCCCTCTCCCTCTCGATCCTCCACGTCCTCCTCGGCCTCTGTAGCCTCTACCTCTGACTCTGGCTCCTGCAAGACGGTTGATTAAATTGTGTGATGTGAACAGAATCAGAAGCCAGAGAAGAAAGGCTGGGGATATGGAGCACTGCCCACAGTGGCAGACTTGGTTGATGTGTGCTGGGTCTCTCTTAAAGGCTTTCTTCCTTTTTAATTCTTTGTTTCAAGAGATGGCTCAATTTGCAGGGGCATGAGAGGGTTAGGCAATATGGGAAAGAAGTCAGGCCCATGCAGACATCCCTGCCTCTTCCCACATCACCTGGGCCAGAGGAGGGAGCTGTGGGTGACCCCGCACCAGGTTCCAACAAAGGCTGCTGATCCTTGGTCTATACTGTAAGAATGAGGCTAGATTGTGACACTCTGGAGCAGCTCACCTCGCCCTCGGCTGTTGCCTTCCTTGGCCCGTCTATATTGGTTCAGCTCTTTGGTGAAGTCATCATACTCTTCTTTGCCAAGGTCCTCCTCCTCTTCCCCTTCATACTCGCCATACTGCTCGTTCTCATAGTCATCGTACATGCTATAATTCTTGCTCTCCATTTTTGAGTAGCCCTTCTTTGACAAAGGGGCATTGTGGGATGAAGGATACTGCTGGTGAGACTAGAGAACCCAAGAAAACATGAAAAAATGAGCTGAAGCAGCCTGGCCCACTTATTGTAACTGCATCATCACAGGGCACCCGGTGCCTGACAGGCAGAGCCTTCCAACCCTGGCCATGGGCTCATCCCACTGTGACAGCCATGCCTCCTCTGCCACTGCCCCCATGGCCCCTGAGGCACTTGGGTAAGGGTCTACCCAACAGGACATGGCTGGGACCTGAAATGTTTATGCAGCCCTCTGCAGCTACATGCTCCAAGTCTGTTCAGCACTCTGAACAACACAGAACCAATCACAATTCCACCCTGCCAACCCTCTCTCAACGGAGAGAGGATGGACTCATGGAGGTCTTCTTAGGGACATGGCCAATGTGGGAATCTCTAAGAGGGGTTGAGTTTTTCTTGCTTTCTCAATGAAGGGAAGGACGGGAGTAAGAAAAAGAGAATGTGGATCTGAAAATTAAAAAAACAACCATGTCTAACTCCAACAATACCAAAATAAGTAAAATAACTACAGTCTTTCATGGGCTTAATTTCCTCTTCATAATGGCAGTTTCCCAATTTACAAAGCCTTGCACACCATATGCCACAATAAATTCCAAAAGGATCTGATCTAAATGTAAAAAGCAAAAAAGATAAAAAATTATGAGGATATAGGGTTGTTATCTCAACTCTGAAGAGGAGATAAATTCTTAGCAAGTTGTACCTGAGGGTAAATTATAAGAGATAAAAGATTAATTTGATAATATAAAAAAGAAAAGGCTTTTGTATAATTTTTAAAAACTATACGAAGAAAGGTGGGAATAAAAACTCGGAGAAAACCTTTCCCTCAAGCACTTTGATAAAAGGTTTCCAATATCCCAATTTAGAATGTGAAAAGATGGCTAAGGCATCAACCTCCCATGCTCAGTGCGAGAGCCGCACTTCACATGCCCAACAAAGATCTCTGGAAGCAAGCAGGACAAAAAATAAGCTTATCCCCATTTTACAGAACAGACTTTTTTATAACACTTGAAGGTGTGCGAAGTACTCTACATGCATTATCTCCTTTCTGCCTGAAACAACCCTAGGAGACAGAGGCTTCAGATATTGTCATCTTCATTTTACAAAGCAGGAAACTGAGGCTCACAGAGATTAAGGGGCTTGTCTACAGTCATGCAGTTCATGTCAGTACCAAGAGCTGCACTCAAGTTTTCCTAAATCCAAGTTAAATGAGATACTGTATATAAAGGACTTTGCCAACCTTAAAAGGCCTGGATAAGTGTTCATTTGTTTTATCATCATCATTGTCTTCATTAGGCCAGGGCAGGCTGAGGTTCTAAGTGTTTAGTGGAGGGACCTGCCTGGCTCATGGAGATGCAACTAGTCTGTGTCACAGCTGGAATTTTAACTCCGACAACAAACTTATGGCACTTTCCACTACACCACACTAGAAGGTCAAAACCTAATCTCTGATGACCCATTTCCAGAACACTAGAACAGTGATATCCACTTATTCTCAAAGAGATATTTGATTTGGCTTAGGGTTAGGAGAGAGAAGAAACGGGAATTCCTTTCTAAGGAGCAAAAAACCTATCCAAAAGTAACTTAAATTTATGGCAAATTCAAAGATAATAAATATGACAGGATGGGTATTCCACTTCTAATACATAAAAAATTTCTAACTAGGTTCCAAAGGCCACACGTTGACTTTCAGAATCAATCCCTAAATCTTGAAGGAGAGACTGCCAAAGAGAACATCCACACACACTTCTGCACAATATAATCTCACCCTGTTGGGAGCACACACAACGGGGCGCTTTGCTCCCCGAGCCAAGAACATTGGGGTATAAACAATACCCTGCTGGAATGCTCATCTATCTTGTCACTGTACTCACAGATGAATACGGAGGGCTGTAATCTCGATATTTTCGGTGGCTTTTCTCACTGGGGCTGAAATCAGAGTCATCGCTGAAATCGGAGAAATCATCGCTGGAAGATGCATGTCGCTAGAATAAAAGGGAAGCATATTTACTGTTTTTATTACAGAAAGAAGGATCTGTGACTGGAATGGGAGGGAACGGAATTATCCACAATGGAATTACCTTTGTACGCCCCGAAATGTTTACCTCTACAGAGTCTATCACATCCGTTCCCTTCTTAAGACAAGCCTTCATGTCTTCCCCTCAGGGCTCTCAAGAAAGGCTATTAATTCATCTCGGGGCCTCTAATTTTGCCTCTTCCTACATTCAATGCGACAGCAAATATTTGGTGTGTGTTCACTGCATGCAAAGCATTCTCCTAGCCAGTGGAGAATCTAAGGCATGGTCACTGTCCTTTCGAGGCTTAAAGCCCAGCAAGGGGGACAAGCCCAAACTGTAACTGACACCATCACATTACAAGAATATTAGGAAATCTCAAAGGGCTGCCTCAAGTCCGACAGTCAGGAAGAGTAGATTACCAGAGAGAACCTTGTGGAGGATGTGGTATTTGAGCTAGCATCAAAGGTTCTTTTCAAGACACAAAGGGAGAGAGACTTGCAAGCACAGTCCTGGTGTCAATCACAGTGAGAGAGCGTGGTCCTGCCAAGCTGGAGCCCAGGGGGCTTGAAAAGGACAGATGAAAACAAGGGGCCTTGAATACTGAGCAGAGGAATCTGAATTTGAATCAGTAATAGGGAGCCACTGAAGATAAGTAACATAGCCATCTCTGTGTGTAAAAAAACATTCTGATATGAGTATGAAAGATGGATGGGTCCTGGTGAGAACAGAGGCAAGAAAACCAGCCAGAAGACAAGTACAACAGCCCAGAGGCCACGTCCTAGGGTGGTGTCAGGGGGAGTAGAGAGGGAGAGGATACAATGCAAGACATCACTTGCTGCCTAGACATTGAAGCTGAGAAATGCCGAAGTGAAGAGGCCTTTAAGGACACAAATATTCAATGTACTGACACCACCAGAGGAATTTTCCTAATACAGTATCCGGCCCATGGTAGACATTTAATAAATGATTGCTGGCTGACGTAACGGATCACATCACTCTGATGCTCAGAAAGTGTCCCCATCTCCCCACTGCACAAACCTCTCCATTCAGTTGGCTTTGAGGGCTGCACTTTCTCTCCCAGTCATTTTCCCTTTGTGTTCATTAGGTTCTGGCCATACTGAACTACTCACTATTACCTGAATGCTTCCTGTTCTTTCCAATACTGGTCTCCTGTTAGACCCAGCTCCAATGCCACACATCTTCCATGTCATCCCTGATCCAGCCCATTGGAGCTGGAAGGAACATTCCAGAGGGGACTTTGTGTCTCTCCCCAACTTCTATTCCAGTTATATGGTGCCCAGTCTGAACTCTCACTAGAGTGTAAAGGTCTGGATTTCTGGAATTCTTCTCCAGGATTAAGCATAGTATCGTGCCCCAGTAGGTGCTTAAAAAATGTCTGTTTATTCATTTCAAGCTGATTTAATAGTGAGTAACAGCAGGGGAGTGAACCTGAGTGGGGATTGGGGCGTACCTTGTGCTTAGATTTCCGCTTCCTCTTGGAACGTCTCTTCTCCTTTTCCCGTTCCTTCTTTCTCTTCCGTCTCATCCTGCGGTGAGCCTTCTCGTCATCCGAGTCACTGTGATGCTTCTCTCCTTTGTCTCGGCGGCTTCTTTCTGGCCCTGCAGAGAAGTCCTGGGCCTCCTCGGCCCCATCATCCTCCAGTTCTCCTTCCTCCAATTCCCCATCTTCCCTGTAAACCAAGGGAGATCCAACATGAGAAGGCTTTTCAAGTAACCAGGCTTCGCTCTGGTTTTGGTTTTGCCATTTAAAATATAACAGGGAAGAGAGAGGTCCCTATTGTACTCAAAGATACAGGATATCTTTCTCTCTATAGACAGAGACAGAAAGAGATCTAGAGAGGAAACCAGTAAGAGACAGAGATAAAACTCTCCCTAGGACGACGTCTGGGATCGAGAGTCATTGTCCTGCCTCACCACCTCTACACAAATGGCTTGCCACTTTTGGCACTGTCATTCTGAACACATGTAGCAACAGCAAAGTCTAGACCACCATTAGACTAAGCACAATCCTAGAGAATCCCCAAATGTGCTCACTCTGGGAGGAGTGGATCAAAGGACAGAGGTGGGAAATTGAGAAAAGAGGCAGCAGCATCTACAAAATGTCTAGTTTTGAAGATCTGGGGCAGACCTTGTGCCTCAACCACATGGCCACATCTACTTCCAGTCTAAAGTCTCTGGGACCATGCTCGAATGTGACAAGCTGAAAGACACACAATGCCCCACCCATCTTACTCCCTCCCCATCTTCTGTTTGGCTGAACAGTGGATCTGGAAGCACAAAGTTCTGAGCTTAAACTCAGCCAGAAACACTTATTTATCCTAGACAAGTCATTTATCCTCTGTCTGCCTCAGTTTCCTGAATTGTAAAATGGGGAAATTCAGAGCACTTATTTTGCAGGGTTGTTATGAGGATCAAATGAGACAACATTTGTAAAGTGCTTACCCAGTACCTGGCACATATCACCACTCTCTGTGCCTCTCTAAGTTCCTCTCCACCCTCTGAATACCAAAATCCTCCCATTTCTACACCAAACACACCACTCTTTCTTACTCTGAAAATTGAAACTGCTCTCCAAAAAAAGAGCACCTCCAAACAGGAACCTCAAGGAGAGAAAGAAGGAACTGGGAGGGACAGACCACAGGGAATATTCCTCTTTACCCACAGACAACCCTCACACAAACTCAAGAGCTGAGAAAATAAAATGGGCTTCAAAATTCCTTCACCACAGGCCCAAGAAACATTTGCTTACGACTACAGGAATTCCACCAATTCTGATTAATCAGTAAGTGCCCCAAAGGAAATGAAACAAGATTCCAAGGACCAGCAGGGGAAAATATGATTTCTTCTCAAAGACCTTATTAGCAGCTTGACTTAAGGTCCAGAAAACCATTTCCACAACTCCATTTTTGTACTTCTCCAATGGGGACCGTATGTCTGAAAAATGTGAGATGAGCAAGGTGAGTAAGCAAGAGGAAACCTATAAAGGCCTTTCCTCTGGTCTCCACAAACAACACCTGTAACTAAGAACGCTCCCGCTCTGCCGCCTTCCTGTCTGGAATTCTCCTCCTAGGGGCCCAGGACTGCTCCTCAAAATCTAAACCTGACTGGATAAAAACTTCTGCTTAGCCTCATAGTAGCAAAGTACACAAGGGGGAGTCTAGTTCACTGCCCTCCCAAACACAAATGAATCCACTTCAAAGGACCAGGCAAAGCAGACTCACAGGGAAGACACACATGGACACACTTCTGCCAGGGACAGACACGTGGACCAATGGAACCATATCCCCACTCCAGAAAATGCCAGCTTAGGGAAGAACCTGGCAGAATATGGCAAGAGACTTTCCCATGAGGTCCCCTGGAAAAAGGAGGCCCATTTTCCTCCTTCCTCTTGGCACTTGCCCCAGCCCCCCAGGAGGGGAGATGGTTAGTCAGGTACACTGGTCCACCTGAAGGCAGCTCCCTGTAGGAGCCCTTTGCTGCCCCAGAGGGAGCTCAACAGAAAACCTAATTGAATCCATCTAAGAGCAAATCCCTTCGGGACAAACATAAACCTCTTCACCAGGGGCAGGCATCAGTGGCTGCTCCATAGAGCAAAAGACTCTGCTCAGGTGTCAGGCTTACCCAAGAGAGCACCATCACTCTGCATGTGCGATGCGCTGATGGTTTATTAAAGGGATTCCCAAGGCATGTCTAAATCTATACCTGGAGACCTGGGAGAGAGGGGAGAGAAGCTCCTTCTGATCACTGAGCGAGCCTTCAGAAAGATATTAAGGACCTGAAGAAGGACAATTAGCTGGAATTCTTAAGTTTCATTGTGGGGAGTAGGGAGTGTCTTTGGTCACCATGAGAAAAAGGCAAATGATAAGGAACAAATCCAAGTTAAATATACAACAACCAGTTGATACAGAATCCAGACATCACCACTTACACTGGAAGGGTCCTACTTAAAGGCTGAGAGAGGAATTGGAGATGACACCTTAATGGGGGAAACCAAGGAAGGGCTTTCCAGGGCTGAGCAGACTAGAATTCCATTTTGTCAGGTGTGAATTCAGTCAAGTATCCTGCCTGGTTCCATCTGAAGTACTCTATAAAGGAGAGCGGATGGTCAGAGGGAGACCAGGAACCTGACAGAAAGATCTCTCTGATCTGCCTTGTTCACTGGCCTAACACTCTAGCTTTTCCACCAAAGGGGTTGTACTGGATGACCCTACATACTCTGAAAATGCGATCAGTTCCTTGAGCACTCATGTTCAATGAGATTGTACTTTGTACCCTGGGTAGTAAAGCCCCAGGACATTCATTAAACCAAGGTGGAAAAAAGGAGCAGGTTCAGAAAAACCTGATATAAATTCATGGCTGACTGACCCATAATGATTTATTAGGGAAGCCAGGGTGGTGGCGCGTCCCTAACTTGCTGTGGCTGAATTTACGGAGCACAGCTCTGCTCCCTCCACCTCTCACTGCAGCCCATATTAGGAGAACACTGAGCTTGATGGACCATGGGTCTGAGCCTGCCAAGCAATCCTAATGACCTCATGTTCTTCAATCCCCCACCAGGTTTTCTGAACTAACTTCTTCGGATCATCTCACAAATGATGAAAGACATACTATATGTAAAGTGTCGAGATGAAAGAGGGGATTCTTAAATGATTCTTCAATGATCAAGTATCCATTTACTTGGATCCTCCTAGCCATTTTCTAAGACTGAACACAATTGATACCAAAAACAATGGCGGGTGGGGGGAAGGACTCCAAAAAACAAAGGCAAATAGGACAGAAGGCAGAATGCTGGAAGAGAAAATTCTCAAAAAGGCTCAAAATAATCTCACAGGAAAGGCCCATTCATCTACACCTATTTAGAGACTAATCTTATTACCACCAGTGATTTGATAAGGTATCCTTCTATTGCTAAAACTTACAATGAAAAAATAATGGGGAAACCACTCAGTAATTTCAGCTAGCCAGAGCTGGCCATCAAAAAACAAGGCATGGTGCTTGCTTGCTGTATTCATACCTATCTCAAAGCAGGTCATTGAGGGAAGGCAAGAAAAGGCTGATTCCTCAAACAGCCAATTCTACCCCTTCCTCCCCCTAACTCCTATGCATCAGGGGGTCAAAAAAGGGAAGAGAATGAGAATTTATTAAGCACCCACTATTGCCAGACAATGGACTAAGGACCTGGCAAATAGCTCTTCTTTGAGAAGCAGAGCCAGAAGTGCCTTTTGACTTTAGAGATTAGGAAACAAGAAGCCTACAGCTTGGAAGTGGTTTGGCAAGATGACACACCTTGTTAGGACTAAGGCCAGGGCTCACAGGGCTTAGGGTCATTTTGCCAAGCCGTCCACTGTACAGTCATCTGACAAGTGAGGCCTACAGTGACAAAGGGACTGGACCAAGATGACCCCAAAAGCATAAAGCAGAGACGGGATGCAAAGCTGGGTTTCCAAAGTCACAGTACTACAGTAGGTTAGAACCCAGAGCTTCCCAACTTCCACTTGGGTGTTCTTTCCATTACAGACGGCCCTCTCCCCAAAACATCCTACTCAAGAGAATTAAGGGATCTTTTTCTGAATCTCCTGAGCAGCAAACCCATCCTAGAGAATTAACCAAGGGTCAACTGGTCAAGAGCTGGACTACTGCCTCCTGAGCTCTGCAGTGAGAACCCAAGACATTCTTAACAAATACTTGCACTCCATACATGACTGGGCTCCAACAACTGTTCTCCCTATTTAGGAACAACCAACAGCTAGAGGACAAAACACCATCAGTGTGTTGCTGCCTATCGGAAGTACTAGACAGGTAGCCTAAGAAAGCCTGCTTTGATAACCCTAAAATGGAAGTCTCCCTTGCTCAGAGCTCATTTTTCTAGGAGGAATAATGTGGTCAAATCCTTTGCAGTGGTAATGATGAAATCAAGGACATTCCATCATCCTGTTTAAAGAGCTCTGGTAACAAAATCAATAAGGTGTCATCCCCCTCCCATTCCTGAGAGGGGATGGGGGAATGATTGGTAAAATGGTTAAGAGACAAGCAGTCCTGGCATCCTGAAAAAGCAGTCATGGAATAAACGATTTCTGAAGAAGAGATGACATTGCTTGCAAGAATGAAATCAAGAAACATGCAAAATAATAACAAATCCTGTGAAACCGAGGAGAAGGGCACAGATGAGTAGAGAGCTCTCTGGGAAAAGTCTGACCGTTCATGGCAATGGTGGGGGTTACCTGGAGAGCATGAGAGCCACTGACAGAAGGCAGCTAGCTAGCTAGGCTGTGGGAAGGCCAAGGCTATGGGGATGGGCAGCCCAAACCCTAAACTGGCCACGTGCTCAGGGAGGTTCTCTCAGTGTTCAATAACTCAGGATATTCAGAATGTATCTCAACGATTGAAAAAGACCCCAAGTGGAACAAGCCCTGGAAAGTTAAAGACAGGCTAGTTTTCACAAACGTTTAGCAACTAACCAATAGACCTAACTAGGTTCCTCTGGAATCCTAAAATCTGACATTGCAGGAAAAAGTTTACTAGAAATTAGTGGGACTAGACAAAGCTTTTCTTTTAGAAAATAACTGGAGGGCTCTGCCAGATTCCTAACAAAGGTCTTGGCGGCATTCGCAGGGTCTAAGTGGTAAAGTCACGTCACCACCATGGTAAACCTGGTTCACGTATTTTCAGGACCAGAAAAGTCTCGAAATAACCCTTTGGTCTTTCACATGTTTTGCTGTGTCCTTGCTACCTAGGTTCATTAGTCAAGAGAAAAAGAGCAACAGCCTAGCCTCCCTTTGACAATTCTCAAGTGTGGTCATAGCCCAGCGTCTATGACATCACCTTATGATTTCCATGGCAATGTGCTAACACTAGAGACTTCTGAAAGTTATAGGGAGGGGATCTGTCATACCAAGCAGAAACTGTGTTAGGAAAAACAGGAAACCCCAACTAGCATCACTCATGCCTCACTTGCCTGGTTTTCAATTCAGTAAACAATCCTGGAGCCCCTTGGATATGGTAAACAATGGACTGAACCCCATGAAGTCCACCAAAGCATCTGAATAAGAGTAAGGAGGCCCAGTCAGCAACTGGGCCACTAGCCATCAGTTTTCTCACATGTAAAACAAGGATAGTTACTAGCCACCCTTCCCATCCCAAAGGCATAACAACAATAAAAAGACTACTGTACAGACCAAGTAGGCTAATAAAACTAATACAAGGCATTCAGCTATAATCATAAACGCCCCATTGCCGGTCACCCACTCCAGCTGTGCAGAGCAGGCAGGTGCTTAATAACCCTGTCACAGGATGGCACACAGGGCTGAGAACTGCTACAGAAACAGTTTGTAAAAAGTCCGAGATTTGGAATTTGGCCTTCTAATAAAAAAAAAGGGCCAGCACTCTGTTTTGAAAGCTCTAGCTTCACAGAATGGAGCAACTGAGGGCAGAGAAAGAAAGGTTAAATCCAAAGGTCCTAGCATAATAATTCCAGGTATATTTTACTCTAAGATGATTGGCTTTGTTTTACAGATGAAAGACAAGAGGAAAGAAAGAGAATGTCAAGGTGACTTGTCCAGAGGTAGGCCAGAGGAAGAGAGAAACCAGGCCTCAAATCTCAGTTCAAGGTAAAGATTCACCTGTCTGTCCATCATGCCCTAAACAGCTTACAGGGATTGTACAGGGATGGCTCTAAAGATAGAATCCCTTTTAGGCTCTGGGTACAGCTTAAAATAAGATTTACCAGGAAAACTTGGGAGGCAACAAACAACAACTGACTTAGTGGCAAAGGATGTCTTCCCTCTACCAAGGCTAAATGTTTAAAAAGGTTATTTGGGTGACAGTAAAATATAGCTTTGGGCAAACTTTTCCAAGGCAATATTTAACTTCCCAAAAATACCTTCACTAACCATGCCTGATTTTCACCAAGCTAGTTTCCTATCAGAACCTCTGAAATACACATCCACAAAAAATTCTGAATTCCCTAATCTTTCTGATAATCCAAGCCACAGGACGGATCTAATCTAGGACAATAAAGGAGATATCACCTCCAGGAGGACCCATTTCCAAATATTTAGAGGAAAGGCACCAATAATTCAGTTTTCAAACCAGAGAAGTCCTTCACCTCACAGTACCTGGCACACTGTAGGCACCTACTAAATGTTGGCTGCTATACTGCTTTACTCTTCCAGGAAACTCCCTTTCACTGATTCACAAAACTTTTGATCTGAATGGAAACTTGGCAATCCTCTTCTCCAAGTGTTAGCCAAGTGACCTGCCCCAAATCACAGAACATGGCAAAACTGCAACTAGAACCGAGTCCAGCATTCTTCCTATGGTGACACCTGCTAACACGAGATTTCTAAATTCCCTAAAGATTTCCCTTCTCCACATACTCTTTGTCAATGTCCCACAAATGTCACACTAACTGGCCACTGGAACTCGTTAGTACTCTGCTGGTGTCCTTCAGAGGCTGCATGGCTTCATTCATTCAGCAAATATTTACCTCCTATGTTCGAGGCTGCCAAGTAACAGGGCTTACAATGAGCTGGAACAGCCCACAAAACAAACCCCTGGCTCGCGCTGTCCTGTAACTGCAGGCAGGGAGCCACTAGCATGGGAGATATAATTCAGTTTAGAAGAAAATGGACTGGAACGCTACCAATAGCTTGACTGACTTTAGGAACAGGCCAGTCACTTGCTCCTGAATAAATGCCAAGGGCTCTGTGACCATATGCAAGTCCTATAGCTACTAATGAGTGACCTAAATTCCCTTTGGCTAAGGAATATAAAAGCCAGAGATCAAGTACAAACTCCAGGGATCTCTCTCTAGCCACCAAGAGCTCTACTCCTCATCTCCATAAAAGCCTGGAAGACAATCCGCACCATTACCCAGAGGAAGCTAAAGATGTCTTGGGTTCAACTGCAATCTATACAAGGAGACACTTTTTCCATGATTCCAACTACCAGGCCCCTGGCACAACTTTTGGCCTGGGCTGCGGAGTGACCTGGCTCACACAGCATCATAATATGGTGGCGATTCTAATCCCACATTGAACAGTCAGTGCTGAACTAGGTTCAGACTAAGGCTCCGATATACATTTAAACCCGTCTGATACGTTTCAAAGGCCCACATATCTAAAAGGAGTGAGCATCAATTTCCTCATCAAACCATCACTGAACCTCCTGTTAAGTGCTACACTGAAAGCTTAGGCATGGTTTGTAAAGAGGGAGGCAAAAAGAGGGTAGCGAGGTAGGAAGCTCTGGCCTGATGGGCTCTCTTCTTTTAAAGGTCCAGAACTAGGGGTATGAGGATGCCTGCAGCTCCTCTCAAAAAGGGGGGACAAGCCCGGACACACACACAAACAATGAAACCTCAGAGCAAAAAAATATCTTTCAAGCCACTCACTGTAATATATAAAGAAATTGAGACTGAGAGGGTAAATCACAAGCTAATGAGCCCCAAGTCACAGAGCCAGGTTAGCAGAACAAACAGTACCAGAGTCGAACACTCCAACTTCCACATGGTCTGCAACTGTGACCAATGACCAACTTTTGCCTCAATTTCCTCATTCCAGAGATGTTACTGAGGATTTAGTAAAAATCTCAGTCACTGACACAGTTTAAGAGAGTAGTATAGGGTCAAAAAATAAGACAGACCAAAGATGCCTCAAGTCTTCTAGAATATATGAAACCCCAACACCCAATTCATGCGAATCACAATTTAAAACAACTGGAGTCATTAAAGAACTAAAACACAAGCTAGCTTCTCTGCAAATATCTCTGCCAGGACTAGTCCCAATAAATGCAGTAGCCTATAAGAATGCAAGAGTCCCAGATCAGTGTTAGGCCTCAGAACACGTAGTCCAATTCCCCTCTACAAATGCTCCATGATAAGGAATGGCCCTCATTCTGTCTCCCAAAAGAAAACAGGACGTGTCTAATGCCTCTTTCACAAGAAAAAGTTTAGAAGATCATTCTATTGATCATATTTCATTGTTATGTGAAAATGGTTTTCACCTACCAACTCTGAACTATAAACATAGCGGCCTACATCACTTCAATCCACATCAATTTAGCCATCATTCCAAAAAGAGAGAGCTATGGCAAAGTGATATTCAAAGGGCTAGCAAAGACCAACCACAAGCCATATTACAAGTCATCCCAACACTTGGGAAGTCAAGCATCATGTCCAACTAGATGCCAGCCATCTATCTGGATGAAAATGTACTCATTCACACTAAATTTAACAAATCCTGAAAGGACTCCGGAGAGCATCCAGTCCAATGGCCTCATTTTCCAGGGTAACATGATCAACAGAACTATAACAGAAAACTATAAAGTCTTATACATTCTTATATTACTGGAATTTTATCCCTTGTAACTTCAAATTAACAGACCATTAAAATCTTTTGGTTAGAAACAGATACAGATCATAGTATGGTTTTTTTGGGACTTGGCATGTACTCTGCTATGGAAAACATCATCTAAACCTCTTTACTGTATGATGCTTCAATGGTTCCAACCACCATATAACACAGAAGTATTACTTATTACAAAGAAGGGCACCCCCAAAGTAACTATTTTTCCTATGTCACAGGAGGGGGGGAGGAAGCAAGAACCAGGACACTTTGCCTGAAAATAAACAAACATGGCACAAGAAAGAACTTCCCACACCAACAAATCTAGAAACCTTCTCTCATACTTATAATCAAATGTTTATTCTAACCTTGCAAACCAGGAAACAGCCAAACTCTAATTCTCAGGAGCAAAAGGAGCATACTCACTGTCCTTCGAGAGGAACATTTCTAGCTAGAGGGAAAAAAAAGCAGAAGAGGAAGGGACTATCTCCAAACAGCTGCTTCTATGGAATCCTGGGGGGGGTTTGAAGAATATAAAATATAAAACTACTCAGTTCCATCCCACTGTTTGTGAGATCAAGGTCAGGATATGCATTTTAAAAACACTCTATTTGAGAAAGCAACTGATTTTTAAGAGGATCCTGGCTCCTGCATCTCTTAACATTTTTTCTGTTGGGAGGTTTTTGTTAATGTGTACTACTAAGTCCTGATACTTTTTCCTTAGACTGGGAAAAAAAAAAAACCTTTGTAACACTTGGACACATTCCTTTTAACTGGTTGCATGCAAAAATTACTTTAGAAGGCAAGCTATGAAACAAAATTCTTCTACCATTTTAAATGTGTCATTTACTAGATGTGCTGACAAGGATTCCCTAAATAGCCCCTTTTTCTTTTTTGCAACATCCAGGAATTTTTATTTTGAACTATACTGAGTACATCAGTTATTTTTTTTAAAAAGTGATACTGTAGCAAAGATAATTTAAGAAAAGTACGACCCAATGTTTAAGATTAAACTTTTTGTTTGCTTTGCTGGATTAAATTTCATTTTCCTTTTAAACTAAAAGGATACATATTGTTACTGGTCTGTATTAGGAGTGGAGGGGGTGGGGGAGGAAAGTCCAAAATGTACCCTGTATTCAGAGAAGACTTAAATAAAAGTGAAACAGTTTCAACTATTTCTTTAAAAACTGTTTCTCTTTAGAATATGCATTATACAATATGGTCTATCTAAAAAAAACCAAAAACTTTAAAAGAAAATGAGCATCCTTTTCCACTGACCCAAGCACCAAGCCTTTGCTGAAAGGTCTCTCATTTCAAACAGTAATGGAAAGCTGCTGGTAGCTATTCTTGGCCAGTGGCCTCTTTGGGAGTGGGGGTGGATTTCACACTGGAAAGGAAACAACATTAACTTAAAACAAGTTCAATTCCCTTTAGTTGGGTCCTAGGAGGAATGATTTTCTGAAACATGTGCTCCCTGTGGGTGCTTCAGACATCTTGGCTTTGGCTTCTATGGCTATGTCATAATGCCGAGCTGTGTGGTCACACTAGGCTCTCCCTCTCAGCCACTGAGATCAAGGACACATGATCCCTGACTGCAGGGCAGACCAAAGAGGTTATGAAGCCACAAAGGTGGGGAGCAGAAGGAAGACAGGAGGGCAGTGGCCAACTCAACTCGAATCTGGACAGTGGTTCCTATTCCCCCCCAAAAGTGAGTTCTTTGTAATAGACTTGTGGATGGGGCAGGGACTACATGTGAGGAATGGTAAAGGGCCCTTATTTGTACGGTACCAACACAGGGCAAAAGGGGGGAATGGAGGTTCAACATGTGTTTTGTATTTTTCAAAGAAACTTATGCTTGTAAAACACATCAGTTGTACGGTACTGCAAGTCATTTTGTTGGTGCTTTTTTCTTTGTACATGAAGGACAGAGAGGTATATACTGGAAGGAAGGGCAGAGGGGTGTACTGACCACCATGATTGAGTGTGTAACACATTCACATGAACTTTTCACTGTAAGGCACGTGCTTAACAAAGGAACAGTAGAAGCAGCCAGAAGCTTGGGACTGTACAATTCACAGAGTTTGTGCTTCAACAGTATGTTACAAATGACTTGGTCAGCTTAAACTTCCATCAAGTATCCACTGAAACACTGTAAGACACAGGAGAAGATGTGAGAGAAAACGTGGACCACTTCCCCCCCAGTAAGGGGGTGGAGGGAGCAGCAGAGCAGGCTGGTGATTTAATAAGAGCAGATCACATTTTTCTCTCTCCTATATACATAGGCATGGACTGCCACACTGATACAGTATCCACTTTCTTCATAAAAGGATGAAGGCTGGAGACCAAGCAATGGATCTGAGGGGCAAAAAGGTCAAATCACGACCACATGTAGGTTGCTGTCAGTTACTACTTGAGAATGATACAGTAGCCTTTTTAAAAAAAAAAAAAAAGAAAACTGTGCACTTTCAAGGATAAATTAAAATGATTAACTTGTAAGGATGTGCAACTCTAAAGAGCCAATAGGGTCAGAAGTCCTGGTTTCAACAAACTAACTCTTTAAAAAGTATCTCTTTGGTCTTGGGCTAAGGAAGGAAGCAAAGAGAGAACTAATTTAATTACTTAATAAAAGAGACTACTTACCATCCCAAACCCTTGCAAGTCATACACTTCTGACATAAGAGAATTCCTGAGAGGCTTGCTAATGAGTGTAAGCAGCTTGTGGTAAAGCGCCTATCCCCAGGAGGGGTGGGGGCAGCCCGAAGAGAAACCTGGGCTTAGCAAACATTCATTTGCTACTGTTTATTTTCTCCATCTGTAGTCTGGCTGCAGTCAGGAAACGGGTTTAAAAAAAATGCTCACCAAATAGTTGTGCTTGTGGCTTTGAACGTGGGTGTTTTTTTCCTTTGAAAAGACAAGTCAGGCTCTCTAAAGAGAGCCAAATTCAGGGTGCTGGGAGGGGAAGGGGGTCAGGTACCTGGAGCTCAGCAACTTCACGGAGAGTCCCAGATGTGGAGAATCCTTCCGAGGGGAAGGGCGGTGGGGTGGGGTCAGAGGGAGCACAAGACACTCCGGACACATTTCCTGTTTCTGGCCTCACCCAACCCTACATTCGTTAAGTAAACGGCACCCACCCGGGAGAACCTGCCTTCTCCTCCCATCCCATATCACTCTCGGAAGTCAGGATTCCTCAAGTTACTACCTAAAAAATAAATAAAGATTTAAGAAAAAAACATTTTCTAAGGTGAAGGATCCTAAATTTCCCGACTACTCCTCTGAAAGCAAGAGTTTCCCCACTTTATTCCCCAAGAAAGTGTGTGTGGGGCAGTTCAGTCCCAAACTCTTTCTTTAAAGGAGGGGAGCGGGTTCCCGACCATCCTCTCTGAAATGGGAGTTTCCCAAATCCTGTCCCTCGCAATAGAAGGAGGGGAAAGGGGAGAGCAAGAGAAATGGGGAAAGGACAAGAGAAAGGGGAGAGGGAAGAGAACAGGAGGGAGAACTAGACAAAAGAGGGAAGGAGGGCAACAGAGGAGGGGAGCATGGGGAAGAGGGAAGGCAGGAAGATCCCTGTCTAGGCAGCGTGGTCCACACACGAGGCCCACGTGGTCCCGGGCCGCCCCGGCCCCCCCGCCCCTCCCCCACCGTCGGCCGCTCCCAGCCCCGGGCCCCCAGAGCCCCTCTCCCCGCGAGGGGGGGAAGGGGACGGGGGGCTGGGGGTCCAGGGGCGGCTGCTCACCTTGCCTGCAGCATGGCGCCCGGAGTGAGACCGAGGCAGGAGAGGAGGGGGAGGGGAGGGGAGGGCAGGGGGAGGGGAGAGCGGGCCGGCAGCAGCTGCGGGCGGGCGGGCTGGAGGGAGCCCGACCCCGCCCTTCCTTCCTTCCTCCCCCCATCCCGCGGCCTCCCCTCCCCCCATCATGGCCGCCCCCTCCCCCTCCCCCCGCCGCCGCCGCCGCCGCTGCCGGGTTACCCGACCTGTCGTCAGGGAGCAGGCTGAGGCCGGGGCGCTGGAGCTCACGCTGGGCGGTGGGGGACGGCGGCGGCGGCGAGGACGAGGAGGGCGGCGGTGGCGGGTCCGAGGCGGCGGCGGCAGGGGGCGAGCCCGGAGAGCCACCCTCCATGGCGGCGCGGAGCGGCCCGCGCCCCCGCCCCGCCCCGGGCCGCGGGGCCGCGGAGGCAGGCGCCCCCTCACAGGCCGCCCGGCCCCGGAGCCCGGGCCCTCATCGGGGCAGGCGGGCGGCGGGCGGGCGGCGGCGGGCGGGGAGCGGCGGCGGGGGCTGGGGCCGGGCGGGGGCTGGGGCCGGGCGGGGACGGGACGGGGGGCGGCGGGAGCGCCGAGCGGGCGCGGGCCCGGGATGAGGCCGAGGACGATAAGGAGGCGGCGGCGACGGGAGGCGCTCGGCCCCCTCCGGGACTCCCTGCGGGACGCCCTCCCGCCCTCCTGCCCTCCCTCAGCGCCGGCTGCCCGCGCCCGCCGCGCTCGGGACTGCACACAAAATGGCGGCGGCTGCGAGCGGACGCTGAGGCGGGGGGAGGAGGAGGAGGAGGAGGAGGAGCGGCGGGCCGGGCCGGGGGGCGCGGCGGCCCAGGCCTCCGAGAGGGAAGGAGGGCCGGGCGGGGCGGGACGGGGCGGGGCGGCTAACGCGTCACGTCCCGGCCGGCGGCGGAGAGGCCGAAGGCCCGAGGGGCGGGGCCGGGGGCGGGCAGAGGGCGGGGGAAAGAGCCCAGACTCTCCGCGGGGGCGGGGGAAAGAGCCGAAAGTTGAGAGGGGCGTGGTCGGGGGCGGGGACGAGGAGGTGCGGAAGGAGCCGAAACTCGCTGATGGGGCGGGGCCCGGAACAGGGCGGAGAGGCGCAGGGCGGGCATGGGCGTGGCCTAGAGGGCGGGGGCGGGGCGTGAGACCGCGAAAGAGACAAAAGTTACCGGGAAAGCGGGACCTGCGGAAGCGAAGCGGGGCTGGGACGGCGAGGGGGCGGGGCCTCCCTAAAGGGGGAGTGCGAGAACGTGGAGCGGCCCCTGGAAGAGCCGGGGGTCTGGGGATCTCGGTCCCTGCTCCAAAAACTAGCGCCTGTCCTTGCGTGGATGAGTCTGAGACGGCTTTTGAACCCCAACCCCGCCCTTCATGGAGCTGCTGCCACTATCCCGGCGCAGGGCGGGGAGACAGGAAGACCTGAGTTCCAATCCCACCTGTGTAACCCTGGACTAAGCTCCGTGCCTCCCTCCTCCGCAAAAAGGTGACGATAATCGCACCTGCCCCCAGCATCTTCTCTATTACCATCCTCATGCGCTATGAATAATAACTCACGATCCGTGCTCTGCTTGAACACACACTTCCTAACAACTGTGGGGCCCCCACTTTTGGTGATGAAGTGGAAACCCTGTTCCAGGGTTAAGCCTTGAGACAGCAAAGACAAAAATGGCAGTGGGGACCCGAAGTAGCTTTTGTCTTGAGCAGCACACCCCCCCACTACCACTGGCACGTTGGGTCTGCAGAGCTAGGCTGGTTACCTCCCCCCCAATAAGGATGTAGGGGCAGAACCCAACCCTGAGGAGTTGGGGTATACTTTCTGGTGCTGTCTGCTAGAACCCCCATGTTATGGTGCATTCTCCCCAATATTGTTCAGTCTTTTTTTTTTCAGTCCTGCCAAACTCTTTATGCCCCAACTGGGGATTTTATTGCCAAAGATACTGGAATGGTTTGACATTTCCTTCTCCAGCTCATTTTACAGATGAGGCAACTGAGGCAAACAGGGTTACATGACTAGGGTCACACCACTAGGAGTAAGTGTCTGAGGCCAGAGTTGAACTCAGGAAGAGTCTTCCTGACTCCAGGTCTGTCACTCTATAGCTATGCCATTTAACCACCTTCTCCCCCAATATATCAATTGCAAATTATAGGCATCTCCCTAATATCATTAATTGACCCTGTGATTTGCACCTCAATACTAACTAAGAGGGGGGACCTGCAGCCTGGAGGCTACATGCAGCCTTCTAGGTTCTCATGTGAGGCCTTTTGACTGAATCCAAACCTGAGAACCTAGAAGGCTGCATGTGGCCTCCAGGTTGAAGGTCCCCCACCCCTGGCCTAGACTCCTGTGGGAGACTTCTGGCCCCCCAGCCTTTTGAATATCACAAAATTGTTCTTTCTTCCTTCATCTAAGAAGAAGAGGTCTCTTCCAAGACAGAAATAGGAGCAGGATCAATATAGTCATCCATCATGTGTCATTGAAGCCATATTGTAATCAGATTGAGGAAAGGGCCCCTTATCTAGGACTTAGAGCATTCTCCTTCTTTACTGGCACACAGCCAGGAAACAGGTCAAGTTGCACAAACACACATTCCCTCCCCCAGTCTTTTGTATGTGGACACAAATGCTTGTTGACTTATCCACTCCTCTCCTGCTCAGCAGCTCCCCAATTAAAAAAAAACCTTTAATCATCACACATAGAATACCAGTTCATCCTCTGAGTCAGCCCCATTACACATGCCTGAAAGCAAGCTTACCCAGCCTAGAATGTGGAAACAATCAAAATAACTCTCACAAGCTCAAAGCCTCCTAGTAGCCACTCTCCCCATTCATATGTTAATAAATATCAAGTCATTTCAAGATACTCAGGCTGAAAGGATAAGCCATCTGCCCAAGATCCCAAGCATTTGACCTTGTAGTCAGGAGACATGGGTTCAATTTCCAGATTTCACTGATTATTTGTGTGACTGAGCAGGTCAATTTACTTCTAAGTAAAGTAAAGCCTTAGTTTCTTAATCTATAAAAATTAAGACCACCATCAACAAGCATAATTTCTTTACCCATGATTGCCAAATTGATATTTTTATAACAGATCTGACTGCCAATACCCCCTTCTCAGAAATCTTCAACAGCTCCCAATGACTTCTTGGACAGAACAGAGCTTCCTCAACCTGGCATTCAAAGGCCTTTACACTGTCTTCCTTCTACCATCCCAATCGTTTATGTTACTGCCCTACCCACTTTCCTCCAGTTCAACTAGCTCGATAGATAGGTTTCCCATTCTAGATCCCCACCTAGTTGTTGAATCTCTAGAGTTCTTTAAAGCACCGAACCACTTCCTGAATTAGACCTTTTCTGATTTCCCGTTACTAACAGTTTCTCTATCTTGAAATGACTTTGTATTACTTTGTATACAAATGAGTTCAAAAAGCCTTTATTGTCTCATATTCCAGGCACTGCTAAGCTTGGATAAACAAAAATGAAAATGCATCTACCCCCAAGGAGCTTAAACTCTTTTTTTTTTTTTTGGTGGTTGGTGGAGAATGTACATAGAAAAACAAATACAATATGTCAATATGTATTCAAAATAATGGGGGAGGCAGGCAGGCCCACCTTTAATGCAATGGGCAATTTGTTACCAATAAATAGGCTGGGGAGTCCAGAGAATTAAGTAAAAGGGTTGGGTGCCATTGGTAAAGGGCCCAGGAGAAATGGAGCTGATGGGGAGATGTAGTGACGGTCCCTGGGCAACCAAAGCCTTGAGAGTCCGGTAATTCTGAGCAAAGCACTATTTTGTCAAACATTCCACAAGTAACCTTGGCTATAATAATTCCTTTGCCACTCCCCAAAGAGTCCCTGAGGGCTGTTGAGAAATCCCTGATCCTGCCTCATGGTCAAAGTGGAGTTGGCTCATCCTCCCAAAAATCTGGGACACAGCCACAAGCAGATACTGAGCCCTAAGAAAAGTGGGCTCAAGCTTAGGGGCAAAAGGAACTCCCAGCTTCTCCTCACACTCAGCAGTTTCCCTAAGTCATGGAGGTAGTTTCTCTGTTAGGGATCTGTCAACAGGGGACTCTTTAACAGCTCCCAGTGGAACCACTTCCATTTGGACCCTGGCTCCCAATCTCTTCACTTCTATCAGTTCTTCTGGGGGCTGTTACAAGCTCCCTAAGATTTGAAAATAGAGAGTCCAATATCCTCTGGACCCTTCAAAGCTCACAGGGTCCTCTGACCAAAGTGGGCTCCCAGGCCTCTCCTTCCTCCCTCCACCTCACACAAAGTTTTTCATTTCAGGGATCTTACTGGAATGCCGTGCTTGTTCCAATTTGTAGAATTACCTCAGTTCTAGCTAGCTTGATAACTTGTAGATGGGCCCTGGGGCATGGCCAGGCTTGGGCAGTGTCACTCATTTGAAGGACTTTCATACTTAATCTGAAGTCTGTAGCTGATTGAAACATCTTGGAAGCCAGTTAAAGTTAGCCAGTCAACAAGAATTTCTTAAGTATATTTTCTATGATTTTCTTATAAGCTCAACATATCAACAGGTTGATATGTTGGGGAATAACCCAAGCATGATGGCATTTTCATGTTTGCCTAGACCCAACCTTCTGATCATCATCAGTGAGAAATTGTAGTACTTCACAATAATTCACAAGAGGCAACCTTTACAACACTCACTTCCATGAGGTCTTTTTTCAAGATAAAGTTGTATATCTTCGGCTGTATTAGAAACTGTGGGCAGAAGGCTGGTCCACACTCAGGCACTCCACCCCTATGGCTCAATCCCCCACATGCAGCACCTTCTGGGATGGCCATGGCCGCCTTCCTGTGGCCTGTTGCTATCAACTTTACCAGTCTACTACCATGGGAACCAGGGCCAAGGAGCAGCTTTAAGGCCGTGGATACCACCACTATTGATTACAGTATTTATTTATTTGTTAAGATTTAACATGTATAAAAGTTGGTCATCATTCTTCTGAGGTTTTTATCATTTTTAAGGGTCATTGATGAAGTTTGTTACTGCCCATGATTCCATTTCCCCGCTGTGGTTTTATTGTGTGATTTTGCATACTATGATGTGCATACGCTGATGATTGTGTTATAACAAAACAGACTGGACCTACTATGAGCTGTTAAGGGGTCCTCTGAACTTGAACTGGACCCAGAACATACAGGAGATCCTGAATGCGTCAAGGACAAAGCAGTGTGCATTCCTTCCCAGCTGTCATAATTTGCTGTTTGTATCTCAAATTGGATTTTCTTTGTGTCCTTGGGAGTCAAGACAAGCACTAGACAGTCTATACCAGGCTCTCATAGCTAAGGAGACCATCCTAGAGCTTTTGTCCTGGCCTTACTCCTCCTGTTGGGCTGGGGTTTTATCCTTTTCCCACCTTTACTGCACCTTTCCCTTCCCATGTCATAGCCCTTTGGAAGATTTGTGTTTTCTCCTCCCCGCTTTTGTTGTTTGTCATAAACATACAAACTTCTGTATGGCTTGTAAACTCTTTGGACTCCACATATGAATTAATTTCTCTTGTAATAAACCCAGTTTTCAAATGAGTTTCCTAAAGTTATGATTGCCTGTGGACAGCGCCAAGCACTGTACTTAGATAGAAGATAAGATCTAAACAAAAGAAGTCCCTACTCTCAAGAGCTCATAATGTAATAGGGAACACGGACATGTAAACAACTGTGCGTAAGCAAGCAACTTGTACACAGATTATATTGATGATAACAACAGAGAGAAGGCAATAATATTAAGGAATCTAGAAAAGCTACTCTTGTAGAGGGTCAAATTTCAGTGGAGCCTTAAAGGAAGTGAGAGAGGCCAGGAAACAGATGAGGAGGGAGAGCATTCCAGTTATGAGAGACAGTCAATGAGTCAGGAGATGGAGTTTCTAATTCTAGGAATAGCAAGGAGACCAATGTTAGTGAACTTGGAATACAAAAGAGGATTTATATTTAACCCTGAAATAGTGGAGATCCAATGGAGTTTGTTAAATAGAGCAGAGATATGGTCAGACATGAGCTTTAGGAAGATCACTTTGCAGTTAAATGGAGGTTGTAATGGAGTAGGGAGAGGCTTGAGATTGGGAGACCAGCCAACAGGCTATTGCAGTTATCTAAGCGTGAGGGCCTGTACCAGGGTAATGGCAATGTCAAACGAGAGAAGGGGACATATGGGAAAGATGTTATCAAAGTAAAATGGCCTGAACTTGGCAACTAATTGACTTTGTGAGATAGGAGAGGGTGGAGAGTGTATCTAGGTTTCAAGGCCAGATGCCTGAGAGGATGGTGGTTCCCCTAATAGTAACAGAGAAGTTAAGAGGAAAGGAGGCTTTAGAAACAAGTACAAAACTGCAGAGATAATAAGTTTAGTCATACACATGTTGAGTTTAAGAAGTGTACATAGGACTTCAAGCTCCAATCTCGAATAGGCAGCTGGAGACATGAAACTGGAAATCAGGAGCGAGTTTATGGCTGAACACAGAATCATCAGCAGAGAAATAAATGACAATTGAATCCATGGAAGCTGAAGAGATCACCAAGTGAAACTGTATGATGGGAGAAGATAAAAGGGCCCACATCAGAGCTTTCAGCGACTGCCAGTGTTAGGGAAGGACCCAATAGGGAGAGGATCCAAAAGTGAAACCTAGAATGAAGAGATTATCTAGGAAAAGGACATAATCAAGAAAGCTGAAGTGTTCGAAAATATAAATGTAAAAGAAGCTTACAGAGAAGTGAAGGATGGGGACTGAAAAAACAGCCTTAGTTTTGACAATTAAAATATCATTGGTAACTAAAGAGAATCATTTTAGTGGAGTGTTGAAGTCAGAGAGAAAAAAGCTAAGAGTGGAAGGGGAAAGGAAATAAAGATAGCGATTATCACCAATTCCTCTTTCTGGGAGGCATTTGGGGTTAAGTGACTTGCTTAGGGTCACACAGCTAGTAAGTGCATGAGGCCAGATTTGGACTCAGATCCTCTTGACTCCAGGGCTGGGGCTCTATCCACCTAACTGCCCCATAAGCATTTTTCTTAAGGAGTTTAGCTTCAAAAGGGAGAAAAGTTAGAAGAATAGGTATCAGGAACGGTATTTTTCATGAGGTTTTATTTTGAGTATAGAGGAGACGTTTGTACACTATATATTCAACATTAGGGAGGAGTGGATGATAGAGGAAACAATGCTGAAGAAGAGAATGGGACCACTTATGCATACAGAAGAGTTAGTTTTGGCAAGGAAAGGGGCCATCTTCATTTGATAGCTGCAGAAGGCATCTCATCTGAAGTGAAAAGGGGGGAAAGGAGGGGATTCTTAGTGAATGGCCTCAATTTATTCAACAAAATAGGAAGGCCAGGTTCTATCATGGTAGGCCTGAGGAGAAATGAAAATGTTTGGAAAAGGCACTCTGGTGAACCAGATAGAGATTTGACTTGTGTTCATCCTTTGTTGCTGAAGAAGACCATGCCATCAGAGAAATGAGGACAACACTTGTACTTGACTTCATTTTGAGTGCAGGTCACCAGTCTCACTTCTCCCCTGGAATCATCTGAGTCCAGTGACCAGATATTCATCAAGATGACTGGAGATAACCCAGGATGCAATAGGAGACCTTGGCCTAAAGGAGCCAAGGTCTATTCAAGGACTCAGGGTGAGGTAACACCCACTCAGTGAATAGGCCTCTTTAAGAAGTAGCCAGGAGATGGCCCAGTTACTGAAGAGATCTGACTAGGGAGATAGAAAAGGATGACTTTGCAGCAGCCAGTGTCTAATCAAGATTATGAAACACATTTGTTGTGGATCCAGTTAGCATGCTTTTCTCTCATGTGATTCTCTCCAGCTTCTTTCAGCAACATGTGAGTAGAAGCGAAGGCAACAGATAGCGGGAGTCAACCGAGGCTGAGGTTTGGTAGGGCAAGATGATAATGGGGCAAGAGATTAGAAAGAAGAGGACAGAGCAGAGTTGAACTGGTTCACTAATGGGTCAAGATAAGGAAGAAAGGACAGTGTAGCAACTTGAAGTTACAAGGCTAAAATAAAATGGAGTAATTTTGACCTGGGTTTTCTCTTTTATTCCAGTTTAAAATTTATCTTTAGAGACAACTGAGGTTGTGTGACTTGTTCAGGTTCACACAGCAAACAAGTGTCTGATGCTGGATTTGAGCTCAGATCCTCCTGATCCCAAGGCTGGTGCTGTATCCACTATACCACCTAGCTGGCCCTTAATTTTTTTCTTTTTAATTTATTCTTTGTCCTCAGTAAATGTTCTAGAATGTATCTGAAAAAAAAAAAAGAAAATCCTAGACTATTCTTTTAGTCACTAGAAGAGGGTCTTAAGACAAAGTCAGAAGAAACTCTAGAGAGTGATCCCAGGGGTCTTCCTTGGTGCTCTTTCTCCTTCCCTTAGGAGTAGCTAAACCAAAAATTGGAGGATCTTTTATTTTATCCTGGAGACAAGAGAGTCACTAGAATTTATGGAATAGGGGAGTGATATGGTCAGACCTACACTTTAGGAAGATGAAATATGCCACCTATGTCCTGACCAAGAACCGACAGACTCAATTGAAGACTGAGACATAAATTTTTTGGACACAATCAGTGCATCCCTTCATGGCTCCGGGTGTACCGCTGAAGAATGAATTGAGTGGTATTTTTTCTAGTGCTACAGCCCATGAGCCCCCACTGGTGTGTATTAGATTGTGAGTTCCTTGAAGGTAGGGACTGGGTGTTTGCTTTTTCACCTCTTTTTGTATCCCAGCCTTAGAAGAGTGTCTGACACATAGTATAGGCCCTACTAAATGTTAACTGGTTAATACATATATAATAGGATCATCAGCTCAGAATCAATTAAGATATTTACTTGGTGGCTGGAAGTCTTTTGCTGTTGTAGCATTTATGAGTTACTCAGACAATTTCTCACTGGCACAGGGTAATTTCTCTGCCATGATCCTTGTGGAGCTGAGTCATGCCCTTGAGTCCCAGTACAGACACCGCAGCCAGCTGGTTCAAGGATGCCTCTAAGCCATTGCTTGGAAGATGGGAAGTCTAACCTTCTTCAGACGCTTGGAAGCTCACAATGTCTTCTTCCAGCCTTCCACCCTAGATGAAGGGTAGGGGGTGGGGAGTAGGAGATTCGTCAGCCTCTCAGGGTTGTCCATTTTGGGGATGATTCCAGGGCTCAACTCCATTGTTGTTTTGTAGACAACGAAATTTCCTCACTTTCTGGACATGATTGTATGGCAACATCATTCCTCTTCTAAGGATTTTTTCCCCTTAAAGTCTACGATTGACTGATGGACTAAAACTAAAAACCTATAAGACAGATTGATTTCACCTGGTTAGGATACCAAGGCATTTTATCACTTACTTCCCTCCTTATACAGATATTTCATCTTAACAGAATGGAAGGTCCTTTAGGAGGATAACAGCTGTACCCTTGTGCTTAGAAGGTACTTACTTCGTGTTTCTTTAAACTTAGTTTCAGATCCTGAGTCTACCATTTGCTATCCATATGACCTTGGGTAAATCACTTACTTCCCTGTGCCTCATTCCCCTCATTTGTAAAATGAAGGAGGTTATATTCCATGATCTCAAAGATCCCTTCCAGCTCTAAACTGGAAGCAATTGGGAGGAAATGGCTTTGGGGGCAGCTGGGTGGCACAGGGGATAGAGCTCCAGACTCACAATCAGGAAGACCTGAGTTCACATATGACCTCTCACCCTTACTAGCTGCATGACCCTGGACAAGTTGCTTCAAGTGCTGTCTGCCTCAGTTTTATCATTTTGTAAAATGAAAAGGACATAGCAAACCACTCCAGCATCTCACCCAAGAAAACCCCAAATAGGGTCAGGATGAGTCAACCTTGACAATTCTTGCAAGGATGGTTTTGTGCACAAGGAGCCTTTCCCTGTCCTCCTAAGCTCCTCCTCAGGAGACTTTGGATTCTGGCTTTGTATCCCAGGCCTCCCTGAAGTGCTCGGCATACAGTAAGCACTTAATAAGTGCTGGCCTGATTGGATTTCTCTGGGAGTGTACATGGTTAGTGGTGGTATGGCAGGGTCAAAGACCGGTGTCCTTTCTAGAGCCCTGGAGTTGGAGTCAAGACTAGGACTCGAATCTTGCCTCAGGACACTAACTGTGTGACCCTAGGCAAGGCACTCTTCGTGCCTCAGTTGCTGCATCTGTAAAAGGGGGCAGGCTGGACCTAGAAACGGATGGGTCAAAATCTATGATCCCTCGGCTTTGGGGATGGAGCGCTGGGGCTGGGTCACCAATGAAACCAGGGTACCCAAGCCAGGGAGTGACCCCTGAGGGCATTGCTGGCGAGGCAGGACGCCAGTGCAAAGGCATAGAGGCGGGAGACGAATGCGTACAGCATCGCTGAGGTCGTAGTAGGAAAGTGGGGAGGGTGGTGAAGGGGTAGGGAGGGGTCCGGGGAAGGTCACGTGGCCCAGGCACACGTGCGGGCAGACGCGGGGGGAGGGGTACGGCTCAGCGCAGGCGCGGAGGCAGGCGCCTGCGCACACGTCGCCGGAGCGCGCGCGCGCGCGGCTGGGGGAGGGGTCCGGAGGGGTTGGCGGTTGGCGGCAGGTCGCGAGCCGGTGCGCCGGGAAGGAGCTGGTCGGTTAGACGCCCTGAGGGGAAGGAGGGAGGGAACGTGAGGAGCGGAGCCCAGCGGCACCATGGTGGAGAAGGAGGAGGTGGGCACCATCAGCGAGGAGGAGGCGGCTCAGTACGACCGGCAGATCCGCCTGTGGGGGCTGGAGGCACAGAAACGGTGAGGGGCGGCCGGGCGGCGGAGGGGGAGGGGCGGGGCCCGGGGCTCGGTAGAGGCAGGGCCTGGCGGGGGCGGGGCCTGGGCCCAGCCCGAGGGCGGGGCCTCGGGCGGGGCCTCGGGCGGGGCCTGGCCTCAGTGGCTGTCCTTGTGCTCCTTTCCTCCCCTTAGAGCGTGACCTCCATGAGGGCGGGTGCTTGCTTGGGCCCTTTTGTCTTTGTGCGCTCAGCCCCGGGTCTGGGGGGCGTCTGCGCTTCCAGGGGTAGAAACCGTCGGGGATTTGAGAGAAGGGGGGGTGGTTTTGGAGGGGCCCAGTCTCCGAGATGAGGCAGCCCCGTGCGCTTTGTGAACGAGCTCGGCCCCCCGAGCCGGCGAGACCTGGGTTCTTGTTCATGCTGCCCTTCTTTCAATACCTAGAGCAGTGCCTGACCTGTTATAGGTGCTTACTAAAGGTTTGTTGACTTGACTTTCTCCAGAAGCGTTCGAGTTTAGAGAATTGAACTGGGAGGGTTGGGTGTTTGAAGGGACATCAAAGAGTATTGAATTCCTCGAATAAGAGGACAAGCATTGGGGTGGAGGGACTATGAACCAGGTGCTCATATCCTAGAGAAAAGAGGGAGAATGACCAGGGGACGGTAGATAATTGTAATGATGACCTGGACAGAGTCAAAGAATCCTATTTACAGTTGGAAGGGTCTTTAGAGGCCATCCACTACCACTTCCTTATGAGACTGACTCATGAGGTTTAAGTGACTTGCCTATGGTTCCATAGATAAGAAGAGCCAGACCTTCAATTAGTACCAAGGTCCTTTGACTCCAAACCTGGCACTCTTTGCCCAGCACTGTGCTGTCTTCTAGAAATGTGTAGAATGAACCTCAGAGGAGAAGGAGATCATTGAGTACTGGTTCCAGAAGAAATCTCGAGGTTCTAGTGAGAAATAATTAAGGAGTTTTCCTCATTCTCTTTCTGGCCTTATGGGATGTGATAGAAGGCATACCCTGAACTGGAGACATTGGCCAAGGATTCTTTGTCTTAATGAAGAACCAGATTTCTATCAGTGCAATAGTTTGAAAGGAGCATGAAGGGAGAAAGGCTAAGATGATGGAAGGTTTGCTAGAGGTCTTTGGTTTTGTAAAGTCCTTAATAACTAGGGTTTTTTTCCCAGACATTTTGGAAAGCACTTTACAATTGTGCTAAAAAGGTGAGACATCTATACAGTTTTTTAAAAATTAAATTGCTTATTTTTCAGTCAATAAAAATCTAACTTTCTACCCTATTTCTGCCTCTCATTTAGAAAAAAAAGAAAAACAAAGCCTCTGTACAAACATGTATAGTTGTAACAAATAGTATAGTCAAAACAAATTCTCCCATTGTATGTGTCCAAAAAATTGTCTTTCAGTCTGCAGTCTGAATCCATCTACCTCTTTTAGGAGATGGGCAGTATGTTTCATCATGATTAGAGTTCTAAAGTCTTTCAAAAGTTATTTGTCTTAATAATGATGTATACATTGTTCTCCTGATTCTCTTTACTTAGCTCTGCATTGGATAGTCATGCTATTTGATCTTGAGAACCCACTGCTAGGCACATCCCTAAAAGTCAAAGGCAGGAAGATCCTATGTACCAGAATATTCATAACAGCACTTTATATAGTACCATGCAGTTGGAGACAAAGTGAGTGCCTATCAGTTGGAGACTGGCCAAAGGAAATGTGGACCATGAATGTCATAGATTAGTCCTTCACCTTGAGAAACAGTGATTGTAAATAGTTCAGAGAACCAGGGACAGATTGGTGTGAACAGAAGCATCAGAATGCATCAGAAACAGAAAATGTGAGATATTATCCTGATAACTTTTTGTGGACTTTTTTTCCATCATTTTTATTTCTAAATATATTCTGCTGCCCTTCCCCATGCCATTCTTTGTAAGAAAGAATACCAAAAAGAAGGGAAAAACCAAATCGACCAAACTGATGTATCAACAATCTAATATTATAGGCAGTGTTTAATTTTTCCTTTCCTTTTCTTCCTTCCTTCTTTTCTTCCTTCCTTCCTAGATTATTGCAGATTTTATTACCCTCATTTGAATTCATTTTTTCTCCTTTTTTGTTCCGGATCATGAATCGTACACAACAAAAACAACTGAACAATTATGCTTTTTAATTGGTTCTTTAGTGAATTTTTGTACTTTCTCCATTTGACCAATTCTGTTTTTTAAGGTGTTATTTTCTTCTGTGTATATATGTATGTATGTGTGTGTGTGTGTGTCCGTCCGTGTCCGTGTCCTCCTTACCAAGCTTTTGACTCTTTTTTTTTATGATTTTCTTGTATCACTCTTATGTTTTTTCCCAATTTTTCCTTTACTTCTCTTACTTGATTTCAAAAATCCTTTTTGAGCTTCCAGGAATTCTTTTAGGCATGAACCCTAATCACATTTTTCTTTGAGGCCTTGTGTGTAATTGTTTTACCTTGACTTTTTGTTGGCTTTTCTGCTTCAGAATTCATTTTGAGGTGTTATTTTAACTTTGCTCCGAGGGGAATTTGGGAGAGCTTAGGCAAGTTCCTGCCTTTGTTCCACCATCTTGGCTTTGTCCTTCCCTTGACAGTGTTTCCTGCCTCAGACCTCTACAGACAGCAGAGTGGTACATTTTTCATCTCTTCTAACACATAATTAGCCTGTTGTTGTTTTTTTAATATATTTTTATGTTGTTGTGATTACATTGTTTTCCTGGTTCTGCGTAATCAGCTCATTTTAAGTCTTCCGGTGCTTTCTAGATTTCTTCATATTTGTTGTTTCTTACCAGATAGTAATATTCTATTACATTCATGAATGTAATGTGCCACAATCTGTCTTTCATTCTCTAATCAGTGGGCATCTCCTTGACAACTTGGTAATTATAAGCCAAGTCTGGCTCCTGGGAATATTTGAGAAAATGGACACGCTGTCTTGTTTGCAGATGGGGAGATTGTGTGGTCAGATAGCATTAATATGTTTCTTGCTTTTGCTAAGTGTTTTTTTCTCTTTTAAAAAAAGTTTATGAGGGAGATAGCAGAGGGATGCATTCAGAAGTAAATGTGTAGTAAAAAATGAAAAGGTTAATCAAGAAGAAAATTTAGAAACTCTTGGAGTCAGTTAGACCTGAGTTCCAGTTTGGCCTCAATCACTTAACCTCTCACTGCCTCAGTTTCCTCATTTGTAAAACAGGAATGATAATATTAATAGCACCTATGTCTAAGGTGGTTGTGAAGGATCAATTAAGTTCACATAGGTAAAGAATTCTGCAACTTTTAAAGTGCTTTTTAAATGCTGCTGCTGAGCTATTAAAGGAGCTGTGGATTGCTGGCTACTTTAGTTTTTCATTTCTACGCTTCCAGGGAATGTGGTAGAGAGGTGTACCTTGTTTTGTGTAGATGCAGCTGTTAAGAAAAGTAAGTTACTTGTGTTTCTATCTACTCCCACCTGACCCACCATTTTGAAGATCATCTCCTAGGAGAATTCTTAGGGTGGGAGGGTGAAGGAGCTATTTCTGATGGCCTAAATTGAAATGCAGAGTAGATTTTATAATAAAAATAGAATCTCAAGTGACAGTCTAATACTGGTGAAATAGGGTCTCTGTTTTTCAGGGACACTTAGGCCTACTAAGGGCTTGCTTGGCTTGGAAGGCTAAAGTCTGTGTCACCCTTGAGTAGATTGTTTTTTAAAAAATCTTAACATTCATTGTTTTATTTTGAGTTCCAAATTCTCTCCTTCTCTTGCTCCCCTTCCCTTTCAGAAGAGTAATACCTATTATGCATATAAAGTTGAGCAAAACATAATTCTGTATTAAGTATGTAGGAAAAAAAGTCAAGAAAAATAAAGGTGAACAAAAATAGGCTTCATTCTGCTTCAGGTAGAGTGTTCTCCATGGGGAAATGTGATCCAGCTACCCGCTAGCAGCTTGCATTGAACCTCCTTTGAAAAAGTAGCCCATTCTTAGGCCAAGGCCTAGTGAGACTATTCCAAGATAAGGTCTATAGATGAATTCCAAAGGAGATGAGGTTTTAAAAAATTGAAAGTGTAGCAGGAAAAGCATTATATTCAGCTGGGAGAGACCAAGGTTAGAAGACCAGGGATGCATCCCTTAACTTTCTGAGCCTCCACTTCCTCATCTCTAAAATGGGAATAGCCATCTTTGCAGCACCTAATTACTGTGTTGGTTTGCAGAAAGGTCTTATTTCATTATTTCTCCCCTGGTTGCACTACTTGGGGACTTCTCTGACTGACTTCTTCCCCAAGCCCTCATCATTCTGTTAAGATCCCATCAGCTTTGATGTACAAACTGTCTCATCACCACCCTTTCTGATTGAAGAATGGGGCCAGATCTCCATTGAGAGAGCTGAACTTGGGCCTCTTCCTCTCCTGCCTGACTGTACTCCTCCATCTCCACCATGCCCTGGGATCTGGTTACTCCACCCTTCAGCATCCTTTTGTGAGTTGTCTTCTCCCATTAGATTGGAAACTTTTTGAGGAAAAGGACTGTCCTTTTATTTTCTGTTTGTAGCTCTAGCACAGTCCTGGGTGATAATAGGTGCTTAATGAATGTTTATTGACTCATCACTCAATGGAAACTTCTTTCCCCAAAGTTACTAGTTATCTCTTAACTAACAACCCTGATGGCTTTTTCTCAGTCTTTCACCTTTTTGGCCTCTCTGAAGGCTTTGACACTGTTCATTGCTCTCTCAGTCTAGATGCTACATTCTTTCTGAATTTTGGTGACACTGCTCTGCCTTTATACTCTTCTTACTCTCTAGCTGGACCAGCAGGAGCATCATCCATGTTATTATACTCCCTAAACATTGTCATCCCTCATGGCTTGGCCATACATCCTCTTCTCACTCAATTCCTTTTCCTTTGATACTGTCTCCACCTCCCCCAGCTTTGTCTTCTCTATGATAAAGATTCCCAGACCCAGCTCCCTAACCCCAGATTCCTTTTTAGTTCGATCCATCATTATCAGTTTCGCAGTGCACAATTTGAACTAGATGTCCTTTCTGTAAGGCATCCCAAATTCAGTCCAAAACAATTCATTCTCTCTTCTTCTCCTTCCCTGCCCTTTATCATTTTCTGAACTTCCCCATTTTCCCCAGTTAACCAGCTTGCTTTCTAATCTTAGCTGTATTGGTTTGTTTGTGCAAAAACTTCTAAAGTTAATGTAATCAAAATTGGCTGTTTCACAACCTGTAATGCTCTCTATCTCCTGCTTGTTCATATATTCATCCCTTATCCGTAGATCTGACAGGTAAAATTTTCTGTGCTCCTCTGATTTGATTATGATATACCTTTTCTGTCTAAATAATATACCAATTTGATGTCTATCTATACCTAGTTTCTGTCAAACTGCTTTCCATTTTTCCCAGAAGTTTTTTTCCAGATAGAGTTCTTGTTCTCAAAGCTTAGAACTTTGAATTTATCAAACACTAGGTTGTTGGGGTCATTTACTGCTACATACTATGTACCTAATCTATTCCACTGATCCACTGCTGCATTACTCAACTACTCTCAGATTGTTTTAATGGTTACTACTTTGTAATACAGTTTAAGATCTAGTCCAACTTAATCCCCTTTCCTTTACATCATAGTTATCTGTGGCTCCTCATGCTTCCTTACTCCATGTATCTAATCATTTGCAAAATCTTATTGGTTATGATTCAGTCTCCGTATGTCTCCCATCCTATCCTCTTCTCTACTTTTCTACTCACATGACTTCCATTCTAGTTCAGTCCGTCCTTGCCTCTGTGTGTGACTATTTATAATCACTTAAAAGATCTTCTTGCTTTAAGTCTTTCTCCCTCCAGTCGTCTTCCACATAGTTGGCAGAATATTTTGTTAAAGTACCTATCTGGCCATATTGCTTTCCTGCCCAGAACACTTCAGTGGCTTCCTATTCTTGGATCAGATGCAGACCTTTCTTTATTACTTGGCTCCAGCCTATCTTTCCAGCCTCTCCTCATGAACTCAGTGCACCAGCCAAACAGGCCTTCTTGCTGTTCCTCACACACAAGGGTGTTATTTGACTGGCATTGAGTGCTGGAGTGGAAATGATGAGGACTTTGGGGGGAAGTGACTTCCCCCTCCGACAGTTTGTTATAGATAATAAGGGAAATCCAGGAGGAGTCTGACATGTGCCCAAGATTCTGGAAAGCAACTTTGCTGGGATTCAGAGGAAGGACAAATAGAATCCTGTTTTTTAAATGAGGGTTGGATTGGAAGGAAAGCTTTCCAACATTGAGATCATTGTGTGGAGGAGTAGTAGGAGCTTTGAGTGAAAGCAGATGACAAAGGGCATTGAGTTAGACTTTGTCCTGTAAAGGTTATGGGGCAAAGGGACACACACACACACACACACACACACACACACACACACACACAGAGTTGGAGGCTCTTTTGGGTGTTTCAGTGATATGATCAGAGAAGTTTTTGGGGGCAGTACCTCTGTCAGTGGTATCCAGCATGCATTGGATGCTACCGAGGCTCAAGGCTATGTGGACCAGTGGCTGATGCCTGAGGGTCTGCATTCAAGTCTCAGCTTTGCCACTTCAGCAACTTCCTTACCTTTTCTTGCCCTTGATGTTTTTATTGTTTAATTTTCTCAAAATGTTTTATTGATGCTCTTTTCTTTCTTACTCTTAGTTCCAATGATCTTTCTCTCCTAAAGGTTAGGCAAAACATCAACATCCTGACCCTTTTGGACCCAGTATGTTTAATTCTGCACCTGTGGTCTGCCACCTCTTCTGTAGTCACAGCTGGTACTGTGTTGAGCTCAGTTCTAAAGACGTTTACTATTTTTTTGGAAATAGTTCTTCAAATTCTTTTGGCTTCATTGGTTCATAGATATCTCCCCAGGTTTTTCTGAATTCCTCATATTATTTCTTTATGATGATATATGTATTTTTTCTTTTTAAAAAATATATTGTTTCGATTACCAAGATCTGCCTTAACCACCCTCTCACTCCCCGTTAAGAACACAAGACAAACAAAATCCATCACACATATTATTCAGTCAGAACATGTTTATGTGCCAGGCACTGTACTAAGCCCTGGAGATAAAGTGTCAGAAGACAGTCCTTTCCTCAAGGAGCTTACCATCTGATGGGGGAATCAACATGGAAACAAACACATAGACATCAAACTATGTACAGGATAAATAATAAGTAATTACTGGAAGACACTAGAATGAAGAGGGGTTGGGGAAGACTTGCTGTAAAAGAGGATAGTTTAGTTGGGGGGTCAGTAGTCAGAGCAGAGAAGGGACAGAGCTCCATTCAGGGGGCAGGCAGAGTGAATGCCTGGAGCTGGAAGATGGAGGGTCTTGTTTGTGCAACAGCCAGGAGGCCAATGTCACTAGATCAAAGAGGACATGATGGAGAAGTGAGGTGTGAGAAGGCTGGAAAGGTAGGAGGGAGGGGGCAGGTGAGGAAGGGCTTTGAAGGCCAAATAGAACATTTTTGTATTTGCTCCTGACGGCAATAGAGAGCCCCTGGAGTTTATGGAGTTAGGGGATGACATGATCAGACCTGCACTTTAGGACAATCCCTTTGGTGGCTGAATGAGGGTGGATTGGAGTGGGGAAAGACTTGAGGCCTGCAGAGGCCCCAGCAGCTACTGCAGTGATCTGGCATGAGGGGATGAGGGCCTGCACCAGGGTAGGGGCCAGATCACTGGGGAGACCTGCAGAAGTGAGGGACAGCTGGCCTTGATAACAGCTTAGATGTGCCTGTGGGTGAGAGATAGTGAGAAGTCTAGGATCATTCCTAGGTTGGGAACCTGAGGAACTGGAACTGGGAGGATGATAAGGAAGGTTTAGGGGGAAAGAGAAAGAGTTCTGTTGTGGACATGCTGAATTTGAGATGTCCATGAGACATTTAGTTTGTGATGTCTTATGGTAGCTGGGAATGCAAAATAGAAGGTCAGCAGAGAGGGTGGGGCAGGGAAGGTAGATCTGGGAATCATGCGTAGTCAGTCAAAACAAATGTTCACTTTGGCAGTGTCTTAAAAAATATTTGTCTCATTCACCTTTCTAAGGAATGTGGGTAGCATGTTTCATGTTTAGTCTCTGGAATCCTGGTTGGTTATTGTTGGGGGTGTAAGCTCAGCTTTCATGTGGACAGTCTCAGGCAGGTAAAAGTGAGGACCTCTAAACCTCAGAGTTCTCATGAGGCCCCCCAGGGAACAGCTGGGAATTGAGGCGTGAAACGCGGTCTATCTTGTGCATTTCCGCCTCTTCTCAGTGGGAAACTTGCTGGGGAGAGCATCCCACCCTTGAGATTGGTCCGTGGTCTGAGCACACCTGTTGTTAATTAGCTAGGTGCTGAGAGCACGCATGGTATTCACGTGCAAACTATGCGGCGGGAGAGCTTAAGTAGGGACAGGAAAGCCTGAAGGCCCTCTTCTGGATGTGGGGTCCCCTCTGGGGGCTCTTCTTGCTGCGGGGCCCTTGAAGGGAAGAGGGTCCCTCCCTTCTTCCTCTCCCATCGTCTTGCTGTATGATCCTTGCCCCTTGGGAGGAGGAGGATTCCTTTCTCCTGGGGAAGAATTTCACCCTGCATATGGATATGTAACCCTGAATAAAGCCTAACCCTTGTTTGACTCTGCAAAGTCTCTTCTCTCAACACGTTTATCCGGCTGATCACCGAAGACCTGCGAGAGGTAAGAAGGGTAGCTCATCGGCCTCTAGGCCGAACAGGTTATTACTGTGATAAAAGTTCAGCACAGTGGTAGTCCATCATCCATATACTCTTAACTTGTTCATCAATTCTTTGTTTTATATAGGCATCCTTTCAGATTCCCATCCTTTGTCACCACAGAAAGATATTTTTGTACATCTTTAGAATTTGTTTTGCTTAGGTCTAATCCCTGCCTTAATCCATTCTCCCTTTAATTCCACCCCCCCTTCCAGTTTCACTGTTGACTGAAATGTATCTCTGTGCCCACCTCTGTGTGTTTGTGTGTGCATGTGCATATGTGTGCACATTCCTTTTACCACTTAAGACGAGTGAGGTGCAAGTGTCCTATCCCCTCCTTCTTGATTTTATAGATATCTCCTTGTGCACGTTGTAGAATAATTTTCCCTAACTTTCCTTTCTCTTCTTGTATCCCTCTTTCCCTCTCTCTCCATTCTTCTCTTAAGGTCATCAAGCTACAACAGAATGACTCCTAAGCCTTCTCTAATTGGACTCCCTCTATGAACCCTAATGAAGAGAGGGATCCGAGGACACAGATCTATCACTTCCCTATGTTAGAGTTATAAGCCGTCTGTGTTTAATTAGTTATTATTGTTCATTCATGTTGACCTTTCTATATTTCTCTTTACTCCTTTGTTTGAAGAAGAGTTCAAAGTTCTGTCGCTCTGATCTTTTCATCATGAATCCTTGGAAGTCCTCTGTTTCATTAAAAATCCATTTTCCCCCTGCAGCATTATACTCAGTTTTGCTAGGTAGGTTAATTGTTGACTGTAAATCCACATCCTTTACCTCCTAAGATATTATATTCCAAATTTTCTGCTCCTTTTTAGTGGTAGTTGCTAAATTGCGTGTGATCCTGACTACAGCTCCTTGGTGCTTGAATTCATTCTTTCTGGCTTCTTGCAGTATTTTGTCTTGGACTTGTAGGCTCTGGGTTTGATGTTCTTGGGAGTTCTCATTTTGAGATTTATTTTCAGAGGTAACTAGTGAATTTTCTGTTTCCATTTTGCCCCTTGGTTCTAAAAACATCTAAGAGTTTTATGATTTCTTAAAATAGAATGTTTAGGCTCCTTTTTTTTTTTTTTTGATCTTGGTGTTCCAAGGATTCTTAAATTTTTTCTCTTTGCTGTGTTTTCCAGGTCACTTGTTTTTGCTGTGCAATATGTTACATTTCCTTTTTTCTTTCATTTTTTTTCAGTTTTTTGACTTTGTTTTACCATTTCTTGTTGCCTCATTGAGTTATTGGCTTTTATTTGGTCCATTGTAATTTTCAGAGAATTTGTTGTTTGGGAAGACTTTTTACTTCTTGTGCCAAGGTGTTAATTCCCTTTCCAGTTGTCTTTTTCCTGTAGCTCTCATTTCTTTTCCAGTTTTTTCCTCAAGCACTCTCATTCCTTTTTTTTTTTTTTTTTAACTCTTGCTCCATCTCTTACAGGTATTTTAGTTGAGTTTAGATATACCTAAGTTACATTTTCTCTGAGATAGTGCTTTTGGCGGTTTTGGAGTCATTTTCTTTTGTGTTTGTGTCTTGAATGTTCCAGTAGGTCGCCATAATAGTTTTATTATTATGGAGTTCTTTTTTACTCTGTTTTTTCAAGGACTTGATATTAGGGTTGGGCTCTGCCACACTTCAAGAGGGAGAGTCTGTCCTGGTCCTGTTGCTTGAGTATTGTGTTATAATGAGATCTCAGGGACAGCCAGGACACCTGCAAGCTTTCAGTGTCCTGAAAGTGGTCTGATCTAGGGCAAAATCTGATTGTTGACCCCCTGGTCTGAGTTCTGCGAGTTCTTGGTTGTGGGTCTGAGCAAGAGTAGATCCTGTATCAGCCAGCTGGGAAATTGCTGGCTCATGATGGCAGAATTGTAGGCTTCCTTTTGGTCTGGGATTCCTGCGTTGGAGGCTACTAGATGTTGGAAGTGACAACCCTGCTTTGTTCCTGGAGTCTAAGCCCCACCATTGCTGCTGCTGGCTTCTGGCTTCTGAACTTCCTTCTTTCTCCATATACTGAACACCACTGCTGATGGGCAGGTCCTCTTCTTCCTCTGCTGTGGATCTACAAGCTCAGACTGGAGAATGGGCAACAAAGTTGCCATTTGGCACCTTTCCCTGTTGCAGGACCAGGTATGGGTCTAGGGGTGCCACAGTATGAGTCCAAGACCTCTTGTTGCCCTGAGGGACAGTGTTTCCTTGGCACTAGAGTGCCATGCACAGCATTTCTCTGATCTGACCTCTGTCATCAGTGTCTGCTGGTCTCCTAGTCTGTCTTCCCATGTTGAGCTGGGTTGGACAAAGAACTTGCTGTGACTTTTTCTGGATTTCTCCATCGGGATTCAGTTTAGTGCATTTTCTAAATCTCTTAAGCAGAGTTTATGGAGAGAAGCTCATCGCATTGCTTTCTCTCCCTCAGCTCTCTTGGCGCTCTATACCTGCAGACTAATACTTCATTAATGTTTATATCAGAGAGCCAGCCTCCACATCTCAGTGCCCCAGGCCACTCTCTGAGACTAGAAGTTGCCAAAGCCAGTCTTCATTAGAGGGAGTTTTCTATACCACTGAAATCATAGGTCTGGTCCGTGTCCCTATATTTTATCTGTTATATGTAGGTATGCGTCATTTTCTTTTACCTAATTTAAGTTCCTTAAGGATGGAAACTGTTTTACTTTTGTCTCTATATATCAGATACCTTGTAGGCACTTAATAATTGTTTGTTAAATAATTGATTATGTTAATGTCTCAGTTTGTTCAACCATTCTCCAGTTGATGGGGACCCACTTTCCTTCCAGAGCTTTGTTATTACAAGAAATATTACATGATAAAGGGTCAAAGGATATGAACAGGCAGTTTTCAGAGGAAGAAATTAAAGCTATCTATAGTCATATGAAAAAATGCTCTAAATCATTATTGATTAGAGAGATGCAAATCAAAACAAATCTGAGATACCACATCACAACTATCAGATTAGCTAACATGACAAAACAGGAAGATGATAAATGTTGGAGAAGATGTGGGAGAGTTGGAACACTAATTCATTTTTGGTGGAGCTGTGAGCTGATCCAGTCATTCATTCTGGAGAGTAATTTGGAACTGTGCCCAAGGGGTTGCAAAAATGTGCATACCCTTTGATCCAGCAGTACTGCTTCTAGGACTGTATCCCAAAGAGATCATAAAAATGGGAAAGGGTCCCACATGTACAAAAATATTTATAGCAGCTCTCTTTGTGGTGGCCAAAAACTGGAAATCGAGGGGATGCCCATCAATTGGGGAATGGCTGACCAAGTTGTAGTATATGAATATAATGAAATACTATTGTTCTATAAGAAATGAAGAACAGGAAGACTTCAGAGAAGCCTGGAAGAACTTACATGAACTGATGCTGAGTGAAAGGAGCAGAATCAGGAGAACTTTGTGCACAGCAACAACCACAGTGTGTGAGGAATTTTTCTGGTAGATTTAGTCCTTCACAGCAATGCAAAGACCTAAAAAATTCCCAATGCACTCTTGAGGCAAAACACCTTCCACATCCAGAGAAAGAACTATGGAATTGAATCACAGAATGAAGCAGACCATTTTCTCTTGTGTTAGGTTTTGTTTTGTTTTATGGTTTCTCCCATTCATTTTAATTGTTCTATGCAACATGACTAAGGTGAAAATGTATTTAATAAGAATGTGTGTGTAGAACCTATAAAAGATTGCACGCTGTCTCAGAGAGGGAGTGGGGAAGGAGCGGGAGAGAGGACAAAAAATCTAAGATATGGGAAAAAATATTTTTTAAAAAAAGAATTAAAAAAAATTTAAAAATATTACAGTTATTTTTTTTGTTAATATGGAACTTTTCCTTTTGTTTTTTTACTTCCTTGAAGATATATACCTAATAACTGGGTTAAAGCGTATGTATAGCTGAGTGACTTTTCTAGGTTAATTCCAGATTGTGTTTTTGGATGGTTTGGACCTTGGTTTCATCCACTGTTAAAATGAGGAGTTGACTTAGGTGATCTCTGAGGTTCCCTCAAAGGTTCCAGCTTTAAAACTTTGATTGTGATCTGCTGCTGATGATGATATAGAAGCCATTCCTGTTCAGATCCAGAGAGGCCACGCTAGATAATGAAAAGAGTACTAGGTTTGGGGCCCAAGGAGCCTATTGGGGGACAGATCCCGTCAGCTCTCAAAGCCTCCTGTCAAGTCATCCAGAAATTCAGGCTTTTGGAAGGTCATTTCACCGTGGAATCTCAGCGTCTTAATGACTCCTGGAAGACCTTCCAGCTGGGGGATCCTTTCTGAAAATCCAGCACATCCAGCCATTCCAGAAATTTGTGATAGCAGCTCATGGTCTTTCTATAATTGGTGGTGTGTCTCTGTTACAGGTTGCGGGCCTCTCGGGTTCTTCTTGTTGGAATGAAAGGTTTGGGCGCAGAAGTTGCAAAGAATCTCATTTTAGCAGGTGTGAAAGGACTGACCATGATGGATCATCAGAAGGTGAAATTCCATTTTTATTAATCTGCTTATCACTCTCATCCACCTTACCCCAGCCAAGATTTCATAGGTCAGGTGGAATAGGATGCTAGTCTGTATGTGAGTGTGAGTGGTGGGACAGAGGGGGAGGTTGTAGTGCTGCCAGTTACATACAGTGTGGGTGACCTTGTGCTCTACACCTCATTAGAGTCTTTTACTCTTTATTTTTGTTTTTAAATAATTATGCTTTATTTTAACATTAATTTTTTAAAATTTTGAGTTCCCTGCCCTCCACCTTCTTCTAGCCCCTTTCCCCAGCCATTGAGAAGGCTAGCACTATGATATCATTGATACATGTGAAGTTATACAAAACATATTTCCATATTAGCCATGTTGCTCCCCCACCCCCCAGAAAAACCAAGAAAAGGCAAGAAAAGTAAAGTGAAAAAGTCTGTTTTAGTTTGCCCTCAGAGGCCATTGGTTCTCTCTCTGGAGGTAAATAGCATTTTCCATCATGGGTCCTTTGGGATTCTCCAGATCATTGTCTTGATCAGAATATTTTAAGTCATTCACAACTGATCATCATTGCAGTATTTCTGTTACTATGTACTGTGTTCTCCTGGTTTTGCTTACTTTTCTTTGCATAAATTCATAAAAGTTCCCAGGTTTTTTGCAAACTCCTCATTATTTCTTATAGCACAGTAGTATTCCGTCACAATCATATACCCCACCTTGTTCAGCCATTCCCCAGTTGATGGGCATCCCCTCAGTTTCCAATTCTACGGTGCCACAAAAGAGCTACTATAATTATTTTTGTACAAAATATACCTTTTCCCTTTTCTTTGTTCCCTTTGGGATACAGACCTAGCAGTGGTATTGCTGGGTAAAGGGTATGCAGATTTATGTCCCTTGGAACCTTTAAAAGTTTGTATCACTGGGAGCCATTATTTTTAGTCAGCATCTTTCTTAAGTCAGATAGTATCTCGAACTTGGATTGCTGTTTCCTTGTCTTGGACATCTGAGTCACTCACTGTGAAGGATGTAGACTTCATTCTAAAGGTGAATCTGTCCTTCCAGAAAGAGAGGAAGTGTTTTATTTGTGTTTAGGCAGTTGAAATAGCTGACTTTAATTTGATGTCTGGCCCCTGGCAATTGCTTAATAATGCTTGTTGACTGACTGACTAACTGAAGTGTAGGCAGAGAGACGTCTAGGGATTGACAGAGTTGGAGAATTGGCTTCAGAGCTGTAGTGAAATTAAGCAGTGAAAAAATCATAACAAAATTCATCTAGAAGAACAAAAGGTCAAGGATATTAAGGGAATCAGTGAAAAAAAATGTGAAGGACAGTAGCCAAAGCCAGATCTCAAATGAAATCATAACGTGGTCGTTATCAAAACGATCTGGTACTGCCTAAGAAATATGGCGGTGGATCAGTGGGGTAGATTAGGCACACAGTATACAGCAGTAAATGACCATGGTCATGTAGTATTTGACAAACCCAAAGATCTAAGACTTTGGGACAAGAAATCACTACTAGACAAAAATTGCAAGGAAACTGGAAAGCAGTTTGGGAGAAAGGTATAGACTAACATTTCACAGCTTATAATGATTATCTCAAGATCAAAATGTGTACATGATTTAGCCATAATTATATTATAAGCAGATTAGGAGAACATTTTACCTGTCAAAATTTATGAATAAGAGAAGAATTTATGACCAAACGAGATAGAGAGGATCATGGAATATAAAAATAGATAATTTTGATTATATCATGTTAAAACATTTTTGTACAAATAAAACCAGCGCAGCCAAAATTAGAAGAAAAGCAGAAAACTGGGAGGGGCAGAAATTTACAAGAAGTTCCTCTGATAAAAACTTTCTCAAATATATAGAGAATTGAGTCAAATTTATAAGAATGAGTCATTCCCTAATTGATAAATGCTCAAAGAATATGAATGCCTGTTCAGTTTTCAGAAGAAGAAATCAAAGCTATCCATAATCATAGGAGAAAATGCTCTAAATTACTACTGATTAAAGAAATGAGATTAAAACAACTCTGAGGTACCATCTCACACTTATCAGATTAGTAATATGACAGAAAAAGAAAATGACGAATGTTGGAGGGGGTGTGTAAAAATTGGGATGCTATTGAACTGTTTGTGGAGTTGTGAACTGATCTAGCCATTCTGGAGAGTATTTTGGAACTATGCCCAAAGGGCTAAAAAACCATACCCTTTACCCATCAATACTACTGCTAGGTCTGTATCTCAAAGAGAGCAAAGAAAAAGGAAAAGGAGCCATATGTTCAAAAGAGTTGGAAGTTGAGGAGATATCCATCATTTGGGGAATGGCTGAATGAGTTGTGGAATATGATTGTGAAGGAGTACTACTGTGCTGTAAGAAATGAATGAGCAGTATACTTTCAGAAAAACCTGGAAAGACTTGTCTACATGAAACTATTGCAGAGTGAGATGAACAGAAGCAGGGGAGCATATTGTGCACAGTAACAGCAATATTGTATGATGATGAACTGAGAATGACTTAGTTCTCTGCAGTGCAATGATCCAAGACAGTTCCAAAGGGCTTATGATGAAAAATGCCATCCAACTCCAGAGAAAGAACCAGTGGAGTCCAAGTGCAGATTGAAGTAATCCAAGACCTTAGGAGCTATGATTCTGTGTCCTCCATAGTAGACCAGCTACTGATCACGAGAAAAAAGAAGTAAATTTCCTATCTTGCTAAAGCTCGTTTTCATTATGACATTCCCTTGCTCTGCACAAAACCTTTACTTTTCCCCTGAATACAAGTGAAATGCCTTCCATCTGTGGATTGTCTCCAGTTTATCCTGTGTATATGATGTTTGTCCATAGGTGTTTTCACTCTTTCCTTCACTCTTTAATTTATAAGCTACTGCAGAGAAGGGTCTATATTTTGTTTCTCTTTGTATCCCCAGAACTTTGCATATGCCTCAGAAATTGTTATTCAGTTATTTCATTTGTGTCAACTCTTCGTGATCCTATTTGGGGTTCTCTTGGCAAAGATATTGAAGTGTTTGCCATTTCCTTCTTATCATTTACAAATGAGGAGACTGAGGCAAACTAGGTTAGGTGACATGCTTGGGGTCACACAGGAGTAAATATTCTGAGGCCAGATTTGAATTCGAGAAGACAGTCTTCCTGACTCTAGGCCAGGCACTCTATCCACTGCACTACCTAGTTTCCTACCTCACAAATAGTAGGCATTTTTTTTTTTAAAACACTGCAACAAGGTAATCTCTATTTACAGAAGAATGATTTAAAGATATGCTTTTTTTTTTTTACAAATAGATATAGAACAAGAACTGTCCAGTTTTTTAAAAACTGTTTGCATATTTATCTTCAGGGTTTCCACCCTACATTATTAAAATCCTCCTGACAGGCTATATCACAGTCATGAAAATTTGACCTTTTTTTTAAGGCAGTCAGGATTAGGTGACTTGCTCAGGATCACTTGCCCAGCTAGTGTGTCTGAGGCTGGATTTGAACTCGAGTCCTTCTGACTCCAGGGCCAGTGCTCTATCCACTGCACCACCTAGCTACCCCCAATAAATGATTGTTGACTCTGGAACATTGATCATGAGATTGTGGTTTCCAACTTTGGAGGCAGCCTTATACATTACAGAAGGAAGGAGCTCCTGGATCCCTCTGTTAGGGTTGACTGCACTATGGAAGGTGTTCCATATAACTCCTATAACACTGTAGGAGGGAGGGGATGCCCACTACCAGCAGAATGACTCAGGCCATGTGTTGGCTTGGCAGGGATTAGGGACCAGGAAGGAGTTTTTGCATGGTGCAGAGGCTGAGGTAAGAGTCAGGTGGTTAAGTAGTCCTATAAAATATTTCATTTTTTGATATTTTTAAATGTATGGCTCTTGGGAGAGTTTGATAGCAGTTGTGGTTTGGTGCCTCATGTCTTGGGTCTTGATCAATATCTGATTATGGGAGTTTTGTGTTGTGAATATTTCTTTTATGTGGGGAGAAAATCAATGAAGATCCTATATTTAGAGTTGTGAGGGGCCTCAGAGGATGTTTCGTTTTATAGTTGGAGAAACTGAGGCCTGCCCTGCCCAGGAAAACAAGGCTCAGTGGATTGAACCCCAGGGCCCTCATCCCTGAGCCAGGTTCAGGTTGCTTCCTCACCCCCTTGGACTCTTCCTGAGGCCCTCTGTCTTCCTCTGGCCCCAAGCGAAAGGAGTGTAGATCCAGCCTCACACATGCACCAGTTGGGTAACCCTGGGCCAGTCACTTCACCCTGTCTGCCTTAATGCTCTGGAGGAGATGGCCTACCTCTCAGACGCTACTGAACAACCACACAGACAGCTTGAGCTCTTCCTCGTTGACTCTGGGAAGACTTCTCTTATTAGCCCATCCCCTTAGGGGTCATTCTTGAAAGAGTCCAGTGGCACCTATAGTCAGTAGCCTACATTGTGGTGTTTATCATAGGCTATATGGGTCCCAGCTTCTAGTGCCCCACTTAACCAGTGCTTGTTGATTGACTGATATGTAGACCTTCTTTCATTGTTCCTCAAGATGTTAGTTTTCTGTAGCTAGACTGTGAGCTGAAGAGCAGAGGCTTTGTCCAATTGCTGGACATTTGGCCTTTTGCTTTTAAGCCTTGTTGATGGACAGTCTTGTTTTGATACAGTGATGACTTTTTTTAACACAAGGGGGAGCTATTAGCCTCTGAATTGGAAGACAGGGAGCAAGTGACATTTTTCTCTCCTGGGAGGTTGAGGAAAGGAAGCAGAAGACAGTATTGCCTGCTTGTTTCTTGAATGTAGGTTTTATAGGTGTGTTGAATGGGGAAGGGGAATGTAGGAGTATCCTTGAAAATCCAAAAGTCCATCACAGTGTCTTCTGTTAGAGATGGCTTTTGTGCAAAAGTTTAAGAATTTTAAAATTTATTTGCAGGTAACTCCAGAAGACTCTAGCGCTCAGTTCTTAATTCCTACTACTGGATCCTCTGGCCGGAACCGGGCAGAAGCCTCTTTGGAACGAGCACAGAATCTTAATCCCATGGTAGATGTGAAGGTGGACACAGAAAATATAGAAAATAAGCCTGAGACTTTCTTCACACAATTTGATGCTGTAAGTTTTACAGGAAGTGAAATTTTGAGCTTGAATTTTCACAATATGAAAATTTCTCAGCAAGTCCTTTCAAACAGGGCCCTCTATTCTCCCAGGCCTTTCTACCCTTTTTTGCTTCTCTTTTGTGATGCCAAAGATCATGACATTTTATTCTTGTACAAGGAAGAATCTCTGTAATTGATTTCTTTCCTCTTTAGTAATTACTTGAAGCAGACATTTGGTTCATTTGTGGCATTCCTTGAATTGTTAATGTTAGAGGATCTGGTTACTAGAGCCAGAGTGTCAAACCACTAATTGTGATATTTAGATGTACAATAAATAGGAGCTGCTGCCTTATTGCCCATTAGTCTGACCCTTTTCCTAATAGAGCATCTGTTTGTCTTAATGGGCTCTCTTAATGAAATAGTGGGCCAGGTTTCTACTTAATCCCTTTTACACAACTGTTCACTAATACATTTGGTTTAAGCTTTATTGTTGTCTGGAGATAGGAGTATTTTTTGACTAGCCCACCAACACATTTTTCTCTTCTGAAAAGATTATTTCCATTTTTAAGGCTTATAAGCTAGGACTGTGGTGGAGAGAATGTGGGCTCAAAACCCAAAAATACACTTCTGTCATTTTTTTCTTAACATTCCCTTAAAGTAGGCCTTCTTAACCTAGAGGTCTATGAACTTTTTTTTTTTAATTTTTTTGTGTGTGTGTGAACTTGTTTTTTAAAAATATTTTGAGAACTATTCCAGTGTACTTGGCTTTCATTGTAATTTTAGGTGTTTTATTTTACTCCTTTAAAACATCATTCTGAGAAGTCTCTAGGCTTCATCAGAATGCCATAGTGGTCCAGAATACAGAAAAAAGTTTAAAAACCCTGCCCAAAGAGGAAATAGGTGGTCTTTTGAAGTTGAATTTCTGATTATCATTGATTTGTGTCATCCTGTCTGCTGGTTTAAATATTAAAATGTGTCATGACCAGCTCCTTGATTTAATGGAGAACAGACTGGCAGTCCCAGAAATATAGTGATCATGATTTTTGTGTGATTCACTGTCTGAAGGGAAGGTCACTTGGTTTGTAACCTTTCCACTTGTCCATTAATGCAGATAACGTTTCACACCAGATTTTGTGGTAGAAATCCCAGCGGGGCTTTGTTTTATTTCTATTTTCCTAATGTCAACCCAAAAGAGAAAGAAAATGCCAAGTTCTAATGTAAATTGATGATCTCTGTGGTCACTTTTGAAAAGCGGTTTTGTTCCTGACTGTAGGTTGTCAGCCATTCCAAATTGGGAGAAAACTGTTCATCATGTGCCTTGCTTTGGGTCCTTCAGGATCTTCGTGTCTCTCCACTGTCTACAATTGGCATGTTGGCTGCTTGGCAGTCACATCACATTTATTGACATGGATGGAAGGCACTTTGAGAGAATTTTTACCTTCTTTCCTTTTTATTTACTTCTCCAACTGTCAGGCCTGTGGCCAAAGTGGAGATGGTGCAAAGGAAGGCTCACTAACATACTTACAGACTAAGTGCTAGAACCCATCTTGTGGGGCATTAAATTGATCAGCTTTTTATACTCTATCTAAACCCATTTGGGGTCAATAGAGTGGTATTTTAACCTAGTTCTACACACTGAAACCTGCCATTTGTCTTACCTTCTAATAGTGATATTCTAAGAACCTGTCTTACCAGTTTGAAACTGGTCTTAAACATGTCCACAGAACCCATTCTTTAGGATAGTTAAATGTCAGTAAGGTGAATCATTTATTTCAAAAACTCATGCCCAGTTTCTTTCTTTTTCTCTAGGTATGTCTGACTTGCTGTTCCAGAGATGTCTTAGTTAAAATTGACCAGATCTGTTATAAAAATAGCATCAAGTTCTTTACCGGGGATGTTTTTGGCTACCACGGATACATGTTTGCTAATCTGGGAGAGCATGAGTTTGTGGAGTAAGTGCTAGAAGAGGAGAGAAGTTCACAGCATCTTAAAAATTAAATTAAATGAAATTGGATTGGATAGGAGGGAGCTTATAACCTAAAAATACCAGTGGTCTTAGCTTTGAGATAATACAGTAACGTATTTCAACACATCTGTTACCTTGTTCAAACCCCCCAGCCCCTATCTTCCTCTTTTGTGGACACTAATTGTGCACTAAGAATTACAAAAGCCTGTAACTATGACTGGTAGCAGCTGAGGGAAAATGGACTCTCAATGTTCTAGACTTGGAAATTTGCCAGTACAGACCAAGTGGACAAAGCAGAGGAGTTTCAAACCTGTGAAGTTTCGTTTTAGAGTCAGTCCCAGGCCTTCCTGACTTCACCTGCATATAAGAGCCTGAAAAAGAATGCTTATGCTGACTTGCAAGGAATGGAGAAGGTGGACTTCAATATTTCAGTACATAATGATCCAAACGTACCTTGTTCTTTTGAGTCTGGCTACTAACTACTGCTTTCTTGGTTTTAGTTAATTATGTTCTCTGTGGGCTTACATTGTTCAGATCATTTCAAATCTTTTAAAGGGCAAGAATGGCCAACTCTTCCCACCAAAGTATAGTAGAGTGTGTGTGTGTGTGTGTGTGTGTGTGTGTGTGTGTGTGTGTGTCTGTGTGTCTGTGTGTCTGTCTGTCTGCGTGCATGCGTGCACTATTTATTTAACTTGGCTTGATTGTGGACTTAAGCAGGCTGCATTACTATATTCCTAGTGAGAAGGACCTATGTGTGCAAGTGACCTAAACAGAAGAGCCAAGGCCACATTTGGCACCGAGAGATGAACTGGCCCAGTCATGCCAAGGAATGACTGCCCCCACTCTGGAGTGCTGGTGAGATTTGCCAGCACTCTGGGGTCTACTTCCCATTAGAGCCTGTGAGGTCAGTGTTATTATCACATTTTACAGAAGGACCTGGAGGTTTTTGGAGTCACCCAGAGAGGAGCTCTCTAAGGAAGAAGTTACTCCCAGACCTTCCTGACTTCAGGTCCAGTGCCCTCTCCACACAGCATGGAATCCCAGGAATCTGGTTAATAGGAACATGTCTCATGTGCCATAGTTTCTTCGAAAGAGAAGGGCAGGTACAGCAAGACCTCCAGCACAGTGAGATTGTGGAGGGATTATCTAAGGAGAATTCATAGAAGGACTGGCCAAAGAATGATATAAGAGTATAAGGATGAGTTGTGGAGAGAATAAATGAAATCACAGATGTGTTGAAATATGTTACTGACCCTCTGTGGACCCCAGGCTCCTCATCTGTAAAATGAGGAGGCCAGACTGGGCGTAAATGACCGCTAAGGCTCCTTCCATTTATAGATCTGTGGCATCCTGGAAGCCTTATTTTCTGTCAAAGATTAAAAGTCATCATGGGATGTTTTGAGAGGAACTATGAGCTATGACGTGGTCTAGTCCATCTTCTCTCTGGGCCTTAAATTCCCCATCCATGAAGAGGGGACCATAAGATTTGCTGATGGTCTTTCTAGCACTTATCAATGAATTAAGGGGTCATATTGCAAACAGATCAGTTTATTTGATTCCTGTGAATTCTTGACATCTAGAGTCATAGACTATGACCTTGAGTGACTTGGAAGGAACCTTGAAAACCTGCACGTAAAGTCTTTACACTATAGAGGGCTGAGCATAGTGGTGTTGCTGCATTACCTTGGTTGCCCATACTGGAGGGTCTCGGAGAGATCTCTGAGAAGTGAGCAAATTCTCTTGCCTCTAACAGTATTCAGACTGAAGATAACATACCTCTCACTTATGGGCGTTCGTGGAGCACATTGACCTTGTTGTCAGGGAAAGCTGCTGAACTGTTGGAGCCATCCAAGAATAGAATGGGTACCTTTTGAACAGAGGCTCATAGGTCCTGGGGTTGAGGAGCCGGGTTTGGGGGGGGGGAGTTAAAGTAGAAACGATGGAAAACTTTGAGACTGAGATTCTGTGGCTCCTGTCACTCTTTAGGGAGAAAACCAAAGTCCCTAAAGTCAGTCCAGGAGTGGAAGATGGACCTGACACTAAGAAGGCTAAGTTGGAGGCTGCAGAGACGACAATGGTCAAAAAAGTAGGTGTCTTGATATCCCTGCCCTCTTCTTGCCCCTCATCCTGCTGGGAGGGCACAGAGAGGGACCTGGGGCTGGGCTGCCCCATCTGAAAGTAGCCTGCTCCTTGAGTGGAGGTGTTTTCATGCTGCACCTCTGGGGCAGGGACCAACTTAAACTCTGGGGTTTTCTCTTTGTGTTCTCTTTCCTCTTCTCCCTGTAATAACCTTTGAACAACAGCTTTTAGTGCTGAAAAACAGGTCATAGAGTAGACTGTTATATAGAACTATCTATAGTCTTACTGACTCCACAAGACCTGCTTTTAGAACGGTGGGCAGCAGCAGTGTGTAATGGATTTGGAGACAGAAGCTCTGGCTTCTTTGTCTCTATTTCACATCAAGAAACTTTACACACCACTGTGTGTAAAGGCATTGTCATTGGCCTTATCAATGAATTGATTGAAGATATGATACTAGGAAGCAGGCTGTACTCTCAGCTCACAGTGTAATGGAGCAGGGTGGGATAGGCTAAGACAGGCAGATGAGGAGAGGGCCAGACCATGTTCTCTAATCAGTGTGAGGAGAGGAGAGATCCCTGTCACCTGAGAAGGTGACAGGTGGGACTGAAGACCGATGGCATTTGGATTAGCCTGGGGTAGAAAGAGGTAACTATTTCAGCAAAGGCTTGGGAGGAAGGGAGCATCTGGAGCAGGGCCATGGAATCCCTCCTAGGCTTCACCAGACTTCCAGAAGGGTGCATGACACACAGAAGGCAAAGAAGCCCTGATCCAGAGCTGCTGGTGACTTTGGATAAGGCTTTCTCCTCAGTGAGCCAGGGTTTCCTTATCTACAAAATCAGGGTGGTAATATTTGAACTGTACCTATCACATGAGGTAGTTGTGAGAAAAGCACTTTGAACTATCTGGGGTGAGCTGTTTTTATGATCATTTTATGAGTTGGATGCCTTAAAAACCCAGAGTCCAAATTGAAGAGAAGTAGGGAGGAGGACAGCACATTTGTTTCATCAGCTACCTTGGAAATTGTTGTATTGTCTAAAGAGATGGAAAGAGGGGGAAGGACTGGTAAGATGGGGGGCAGGGAGGCGCCAAGAAAAGTTAGTGGAGGCAGAGGGCAGAGCAGACGTGGCCTAGCTGGCTACTCTTTAATGTCGAATATATTATGGAAAAATAACAGGCAGTGTAGACATTCTAGACTGGTTTGTTGTTGTTTTATTCCGTTTTAAAGTGATTCCACTGCAGAAACCACAGTCAGGGAACAAACTCTTAACAGTTTTATATTTTATATTTAAATGTTTGAAAGCTGTGGTAAGAAATATGCCTTAAGGAAATTTTAAAGTCCATATCTAAATATCTATTCACAGTAACTTGTTTATCCTCAGAATGAACATTGGTGTTTTGGCCAAAACTTAGTGTTTTTTTTTCTTCCCCCTTTTCACCCTGCTTAGTCAAGCTTCTTTAGAATGGTGGGGAGAGGGGTTGGGGGAGATGAATTGTTAACAAATGCAGGAGTATAAAAGCTGCATTGTGGGTGCTGTCACTTTATAAATCACACCCTCTTAACAGGGTGACACTTGGCCTTGGTGAGGAGGAGTTTATGTCTTTAAGGCCTTCTGGAATTGGAGTCGGGCTTTCACATTTAAATAAAGTTAGTGCCCAGCTTTGTTAGCCATTCACAGCTGGAAGTTTGACACTGCTCTAAGTCCTGCTTGTGCCCTGCCAAGCTGCTCTGGAAATCCCCTTGTGGGAGCTACTGTATCTAACTATGAGGGGAATGTCGGCTGCCCCGTCATGTACTCCAGGCCTTTGTGTCCCACTCATCCAGCTTGTCACTTGACAAGCCCTCCTTCCTACCATGGGCCCAATTTTAAGGTATCAAAATATTCTCCAGCTGACATTGTTAGTCAGCTGTTTCCTTTGGACGTTTTGAACCAGTACTCCAACCCTTATCTTTTAAGGTTTTGATGCATACAATGCATTCCTATTGATCATCTCCAGAATTCCAAACCTTGACTTTATGGAGTCCTGCCAGCCAGCCTTTTATAGGCCTGGGAGTCTGCACCTCTTCATTCTGGTGCTGATTTTGCTGTTAGTCAGCTCTCCTCAGAATGAAGTATTTGGATGAGAATCAGTCCTTCTTTGTGGGCCTTTTGCACTTTCAAATTTTATGGTTTCCTGATTCTTTCTACATTTTAAGTAGTCACCAGTTAGGTGGTACTATGTTCAGCAGAAAGCAGGCATCTTCAGCTTCTCCAGTTGATTCTTGGTGAGTGATCATGCAGGCCTCCTAAGGGTGCCAAGTACCTCAAGGTAGGCTTTGTACTCCTAAATCTGCCTGGTGTGATGACTAGAAACCTTTAGAAAAAAGAAAGAGAAGCTCCTTAGGAAGATGATATTGATGGTTTTCTGGAACTTTTGAATGCTTTTCTGAGGCCCCAAAAATACCAATAGGAATGATACATGCTCAGAGATGGCCTAGCCTAGGCCTCTCATTGTAGGCCTCGATGGCCTACAGAGATGGTGGTGACCTGCCCAAAGTCCCATGGGGCGAGGGGCGGAGCCAGCTGTAAAGCCAGGTCTTCTGTCCCCCCCTCCATGGACACCAAGGTCAGGCAGTGTCAATCTCATCAGAATGAGGGGTCACATGCAGACTTGGCTCAGATAAGGTTTTAGGGCCAGAGTTGTTTTGGCTGCACCCTCCCATCTAGTCAGTGCACCTTATACTTCAGTGGCTTATTCCACTTGAGAGTCTACTTCTGTGGATCAGAGACTCACTGCTCTAGTTCTGTCCTCCTTCCCCCAGAGCATCCTCTTATGGGTGAGAGCCTTGGGAGTATTTGAAAACAGTTGTCATATTCCCCAAGTCAACTTTTCTCCAAACTAAACAGCCCTAGTTCTTCTGCCAGTCTTTGTGTGGGACTTGTCTTGAGGCCTTTAACCATCCTACTTGTATGCCTGCCTTAGGACTCTTCCGGCTTTTCAACATCCTTTATAAAATGTGATGCCAGGTGTCATCTGACCAATACCAGATCAAGCCTCTTTGGCCTCACCTCTGACCTGGATAAGGGGCCTATCCAAGCAGCCTAAGGTAACATGGACTCTTTTGGCTGCTCCCTCACACTCTTGACTCCTTGAGCTTGTAGTCCACTAAAACCCTCTGATCCCTTACAGACAAATTGCCATCTAGCAGCATCACATCCACGTTTTAAAAGCCAAGTGTGAGGTTTGTTGTTTATTTCCATTAAATTCCATCTTGAGAAATTTGGCCCCACATTCTAGAGTGTGACTCTTTTTTTTAATCTAGAGTCTGTCATCTTGTTGCCAGTGTCTTGGAGCCTAGTAGTGTGATCTGCACATTAGATACACCAGGCCTAGGGCCAGGCTTAGGTGCTGAGGCATTCCACAAGTTGTCCTTGAGCTAGTAGGGAGGACTCTGTATCTAGTCATTCAGCTCGCCATTTCAAACCCATGTAACTGCTATTGTAGGGCTTCTCTGGACTTTAGAGTGATGATCAATAGTAACAGTTGCTGTTTCCCTCCCAGCCTGATGTCTTTCTTTTTCTTGACCTCGTTAAAGGGGCCATGCCCTGGCTATTTCTTAAACCGGCCTGTTCAATGAATGGGCATTACCTCACCCTAAGTGAGTACCTGCAAACACCTTGGCCTAAAGGCCCCAAGGTCTCCCAGTGCATCCTGGGTCATCTCCAATCATGCTGATGAATATCTGGTCACTGGATTCAGATGGCTCTGGAGAAGTGAGGCTGGTGACCTGCACAGCCCTCCCTCTCTCAAAACAAAGTCAAGTGCAAATCATGTCATTATTTCTCTGATGACATGGCCTTCTTTGGCAATGAAGGACGAACACAACTGCTGTTGTGATTTCACATGTCTCCATCTTGTCCACACAAATAACACAAGAAACTTTGTCCTGTGCTTTGCTAAAACCTAGATTAATTATATCTAGGATATTTCCCTCATCTCAGTTTAATACCATTGTCCCCCAAAAAAGGAAATGGCATTTTTGGTACCGTAATCTTTAGCTAAAACAAAGCAGTAGGAAGCAAGCTATTGTTATGCTACCTGCTGCCACAAAATGATTGAGGAGAAAGAACCCAACCAGGATTTCAAGGTGAGGAAGTAGCCTGAGACACAGTCAGAGCTGGATGACAGAATCAGATGGTTAGAAGGGACCTCACTGAAGTCTGATGTCAACTTCCCACCCAACAAAGGAATTTGCTTTATAATGTCCTTAACAGATGGTTTTCTGACCTCTTGTTGAACGCATCATTGGAGCCCACTGTCTACCAGTTTTGTTGGATAACTGAGATGGATAGAACCTTCTGCTCTACATTGAGACAATATTATCTTCATACAACTCTTCACCATTGCTATTTGTACCTGTTAGTGTGAAGAAGAAGTCAGATTTCTCTTTCTCCTGACAACTCCCCAATAGTTTGAAGACAGTGTGTACACTGTCCTTTAGCTTTCTCATTCTCATAGCCAATCTTGTTTTGCAGAGTGGGAAACTAAGGCCCTGATTTTCTGTCACATAGCTAGTTAATAGGTAAAAGAGAAACCTGATTCCAGTTCTCTTCCTACACTAATCTGGTGTTCCTTCCAGTAGTAGTAGTAGTAGGATGAGTAGCACCTTCTCTAGTACTATTAAGGTTTGCAAAAAATACTTGACTTTTTTATGCTGTTTCGTGGATGCTGTTATCTACATTTTATTGAGGAAGAAAGAAGTCAAAGTGGTTTGCCTTTGGGTTACTGAGCTAGTAATAGTATCTTAAGAGGGATTTGAATTCCAATCCTTCTGGAACCCAAGTACAACACTTTGGACTCCTGTGCCCCCTTGGTGCCTCTAGCATTTCCTAAACTAACTGAATGTGCAGATTGTGTAAGTAGATTCCCTTTAGTTGATCACTTTTCCTTTTTCCCCTTTTTTTATCACGTATTTCTATTTGGAATAATGTTCAAAATTAATTATAGTCCCTATTTTCAGTTAGGTTGAAATAAAAAGTTATGAACTTACGCTAGTCCTTGGAACAATTAATTTTTTTCTCTGTACCCCATGTGTGCCTGACTAATTAGAAGCCACACAATTCTGTAAATACACCCAAGTGTCTGCTCTATTATATGCCCAAGAAAGGCTTGCTCAGAGAAGATGCCAGCTTGTACCGGTAGAGGGAGTTTCCTCATAACCACTGAAGTGTCCTGTCCAGTACACAGCCCTTTCCCTGTTTTTAGGACTCACACTTCTACTGTGTAAACTTCGACTATCTGTCATACGACCCTTAAATAAACTAGTCTTGCCTTGATGGTTCTGGTCTGTGAGCAGCTATTGATTTAGTGTCTGTTCTGATAAGTACTGGGCCAAATCAGGCAACAGGACAGTCAGGTTATTTTGCTGTTTACATGGTGCCTTGTATCTGTTACAGACAACACCCTTCTGAGTCCGTTAATGCAAGTATTAAATCCTTATTTTACTTATTTTACATCTGAGACAACTGGCTCAGTGGGCTTCATTTGCTCAAGGTGTCTGTCCACTTAAGTGACAGAGCCAGGACCTCAGCCCAGTTGTACTGAGTGCCAGTCTGCTTTATTTCCATTGCCATGGCACAATGATAAAGACTAGGATTTGAATTCTGAAGGCTAACTCTGCCTCTTGCTACAGGTATGACCTGGGACAAACCACTTGCTATGGCCTCTGTTTTCTCTTATGAAAGGAAGAGGTGAGCTAGATTTCTAAGAATCTGCTGTAAACTGTCTGATCCTGTAAAAATACAAATGATATTTGGAGGTGGAAGAGACCCTAAGAAATACATCTACTCCAAATTCCTTCTTTTGTAGGCTGTCGAGACCAGTATAGCTTAAGTGGCTTACCCCCAGTCCCACAGGGCTAAGTGAGATCACCGGTTCAAGGTCTGGCATTATCACAGTCCCTTGTCCTCTTGCATTCCGCTGAGTATGATTTGTGGAAGAGCCAAGCCTTGGGGTCTGTGACTGACCTAGCCCTTGGCAGAAAAGGTGGGAAGTGGGTGGTTTAGGGAATTGCATTGACTCTGATTTCTTTCATTACCACAAATTTGATCCTGATTGTCTGAAAGAAGTACTCTGCCTAGTGATAAAAATGCCTTTTATTTGCTCCCCTGGAATGGGTGTGGCAGGGATCAGGGAGGGAGGATCTTACAATAAAGATTCTGAGGCTCTGGGCTTGCAGCAGAGGGATTTGCCCAAGGTCAGCAAGGAGTCTCCTAGAGCATGAATCTCCTGCTTTTGACACTCTCCAAGCAGCCATTAACTTTGCCCTCTGCCATAGGTGTACTAGATGAAATCCAGTAGTGCAGGAAAACCTTGGTGGTCACAACAGTAAGAAAAAAACTAGTAGTAAGATAGCTCTTACTACTAGCTCTAGTAGCATTTTTCTTGAGAAAGGGCCAAGTGATGCCTCTGAATTGATAGTTCTCTAAACTTGGTTTTTTTAAAAAAAAAAATGTTATCTTCTATCAGCCTGTGCAGCAAATAGTTGGACTTGTCTTGTAAGACTTCCTTAAGAGCTGTCTGGCAGACTGCTCTAGTATTCAGCATCACTGGGTTAACTCTCTCTTTTGAGGTTAGTATCATTTGCCAAAAGTGCCAGGGCAGCCAGACAATCTATGGCGTTTCATATAGCACTGTTTACAATGTGTTAGAACCACTAGGCAGCAGCTGTGGGAAGGAGGAAAACCATGTTTGTTTAATCTTCTCCAGCAATTTGAACTTCCCTTTGCTCCAGCATCTTGGTACTGCCTGGATGAATGGTTGAGCTGCCCAGTATACCAGATATTCATCTCTTAGCTTATATTAACAGTCTGTAATTGTCCTTTTCATTTTTTATATAGACTGACTCTATGTAGTCTTTAGTAGACTAATAGTATTTTTTTTGGTTATGGTTTAGTTTGATGCTTGTTTTATAAACTAGCTCTCCAAATTACATGACTGTTATTTAAGTAATCATAGAAGGAGATTTTCAGCTGAATACTTTGAAATTGTGAAGCGGATAACTATGGAAGAGCCCAGCAACTGTGGAAGTTAGCTGTCTGCAGCAGCAGTCTGAATCACAAAAGAAGACCGAGTTTTGGAGTTAAGCAGCAGCAGCAGACGCACAAGCAGTATTTTCACATATTCCAAGCTACCTGGATAAAAAGGAAATGGATGAGGAGTTTGAGAATGATAATTCCGGGTCAGCACAGTGCTGATACATCAGGGAAGGGGGTCTTCCTTCTTCTAGGCATCTGTAGGACCTCTCTCTGACTGATATATAGCATCCAGTAATTATTTGACTTCTCTTAATGATAATTTTTTCTTTAGTGGAGAAATTATGTAGGTCATTTGTTATTTTGAATTTGCTTTTTACAAGAAGTAGGAATTGATTATTTGGGATGGAAGTGATTGCTTTGTTGGGAGTGACATTCTTTTTTAGAGTTTGAGGTAGAGGAAAGGAAAATTGAAAATATTCCAGTACCCACTCTTTATGTAGACTTGGCGAGAAAGAAAAAGTAAAGGGAGTTGGAGAAAGGATTGGGAGGATCCTGTGGCTTAAAATTCTGTAGGGGAAGTCAGCCTATATGGAATGGGAAACTCTCAAGATTTAAAATTTGAAGACAAAAAGATTCAGTTCTGGTGAGAAAGAAAGGGGAGAATTGACTAAAAAAGAGACTAGTTTGGGTGCCCAGGGAACTCACTCATATTTTAAAAGGACATGTACAGAAAATGGAACTGAGGGGAGGTAACAGGGAAGTCAAATAAAAGTGTGGTCTGGTCTTCTCAGAATAAAGCTCCTACTAAGCTGGGACTAATAAGGATGCTGTGGGAGAATGGAAGGAGAGTTGGAGAAAGGCTGGCTATAGCTTCTGCTTGGAGGATGAGATGACTGAGGAGAGACGGTGGTGCACCTTGGAATCTGCTTTTGTCTTCTCTGCCAGGTAGAGCGTTTTGCCAGAACTGGAGGAGGCAGAGCAGAAATAACTGATAAGACATTGATGCCCAATGTAAGTAGGGAGATAGTAAGAGGAGACCTCACCATCCTGGTCCCCTCACTGCTCAGAAGAACTGGCAGATACATTGCTGTTCCACTTTGAGGAGTCCTTGCAAGGTCATGTCCATTGACAGAGGTGCCTCAGGGTTAGCGATGGGGCGATTCCCAATTTTCAAAAAAGATCAAAGAGTGGAATCTGCATACTAGAGATGAGTAAGCTTTTTGAATCCTGGCAGAATTCTAAAACTTCTGTAAGGGATTGGGTAGTGATCATAAGAGCCAACATGACTTCATGAGGAATTGGTTGTGCCAGACTAACCCCCTTCACAGGCCAGGCGGATTTAGACTCAGTATAAGGAGACAGTCTTCTTAGTGACCGGGGCTGCGCAGCCCTCTTTGGAGGGGGGAGGTCACCCCTCACCAGGACTTTGAAGACCCAGCCTGGATGACCAGTGGTTGGCATTTTGGAGAAGGCTTGGCTTCTTTAGGTAGTGAGTCTGATGCAGCTCAGGTCCTGTTCCAGTCTGTTTTCATGGACTTTCCATCTTATTTGTCATTCTTGGTTTGATTACATCCAAAGTTGCTTGAAATATAAGGACCATCTTGTTTGTGTTGGGTGTGATTTCACTGGCTCCCAGAGTGGAAGGGACTCAGAGGTTGCCTTGGATCCAATTTCTTGTGAAAGGGAAGCATGAATAGACAGATTAAGATCAGGGGCCATCTTGCCTTGGCTGGGACACTTCCCATGACAAATAATTCACTCCCTTTCTTGTGAAGTAGCCTGTGCCATTCTCAGCTGGCTCTTGTTAGGAAACTTCTGCCCTCTAACTTACCTTCTTTTGCTCCTGATTCGCTTCTCAAGGACCAAAAATAATCTTGCCCATCCTCTGTGTTTTATTTGTAGAAGTACATAAGACTTTTGAAAACAAAAGATTGTAGGTTAATATGAAATTAATTCTCTTCAGATGTCTGTGAAAATAAGGTCAGAGTAAAGAAATGATGCTGTTTTTATTTTTGGACTAAAGAAACTGAGGCACAGATGTTTTCGTCATTTGGGAGTTGGACGAGACCTGAAAATTTGCTTGGTGAAACTTCTTTATTTTACAGAAGAGGACAGTCAGCCCTAGAGAAGGGAAGTAAGTTTTTCAGGATCACTGGTAAGTAGATGGAAAAAACCAGGAGTAGAGAAAATTAGAGAGATTTCTTGATTTTGTGTTCTTTCGAGCAGACCAAGCTTGCTCTGCCTTCCCTAAGAAGAGCAAAGTTGTAAAAGAGCCAGGGATTGATTGAGTATTGCTCTCTGCTAGTCTTTTCTGGCTTGGATGTCCTCCTTCAGCTTTCCTTGAGAGTTGTAAAATGGACTTAGCTTGTGGAGTTGTTCCCTCCTAGGGAAGATGCTGCTTGCCCAGATCCTAGGCTGATGCATTTTGTAGTTAAGACAGTTTTGGTTTTTTTGTCCCACAGAAAGTGGTTTTCTGTCCATTCAAGGAGGCCCTGGAGGTGGACTGGAGCAGTGACAAAGCCAAGGCAGCCCTCAGACGGACCACTTGCGATTACTTTCTGCTCCAAGGTAAAGCCCTGCCCTCCAGAAAGTACCCACCCCTGTTTGTCAGCTCCTGACAGGCTTCATGCAAACATCTTTGCTTAGGACCTGTCCCTAGCACAGGGCTACCTCAGTAGCCACAATCAGGCTTAGCCAGGCGTATGTGTCCAAGAATTCATTTTCTCTCTAAATTGTGGTAAGTAACCTTACAGTCTTGCATAGAAAATTGGTGTGATACGTCCAGAAGCTGAATTTTTCCACTCTTGTTGATCTTTTTCCCTTTGTTCAAAGGAAGTTAGATTGTTCTTTGGCAAATTGTCTCTTCAGATGCTCTTTGTGTGCTCTAAAGGAAGGACCAAGTGATCTGTGGTTGACCTTAGACAATCTTTATTCAGATCCCATCATTTTAAACAAAAGAAACCATGCAGTTTGTATTGTATTTTTGTAGGCCTTGTAGTTTCACTCACGCTGTTCCCCTTCCTACTGCTCAGGATACTTAGATTCCGATTATGCATGTATTTCTCAAACATTGATGAGCATTGACTAGATGGTGTAAGTGTTTCATTTCTGAATCTAATGGTTCGTGTTATGGTGGTGTGGTAGTGGCCTGGAGTTTACAGGTTATGCCAGTGGAATGCCAAGGCCACCCAGGGACCAGCTGAGTCAGTTTCAGAAACTCTTTACCACACTTTGGTGGCTACAGGGATGAACTTTTTGGCCCAAGTAACTCAAAGATCATCTGCTAACAGGAGTTCTAATCTAAAGACATTAGCCACACTGTCACAGTCAAGTATTAGTCATCCACGGAAGACCCTTTGCAAGATGCTGAGAAACTAAAAAAGACTAGGACCTGCCCTCAGGGAGTTTCTTTGTTTTTAATCTCCCGACGTTGGGACCTTTGTGGTCTTCTCAAACCTTGGCACATATAGGAACATCACAGATTTGGGGGCAGAAGAACTGGACTTCCAGGTTGGCCTTAACACAGATGTGTCCCATGACTTGGGACAGTTATTCTTCCCTGCTCCCAGCATTACATTTTCACATTTGTAAGTAGAAACAATAATAATAAACCACTTGTGGAATTTTAACTAATGTAAAGAAGAAGTCTTGATAAAAAAAAAAAACTTAGTAGTTTCTCACAACTCATGCCCATCCTCAACTCACTTTACAAAATGATCTTTTTTTTTTAATTCAATTTATTTTATTTTCAGATCTGCATGTTTTCCCTCCCATCTTCTCTTTGTCTGGAGGTAGATAGTATGTTTGAATATGAATCTTCTGGAACTAGTTGATTCCATTGTCTTGAACAGAGTTCCTAAGTTTTTCAAAGTTAATTGTCTTTACAGTATAGTTACCAGTTTGTTTTGCAGCAGTTCATACATATCTTCCTAGGTTTTTAAAAACTATGCCCCATTGTCTTTTCTTACAACACAATAGTATTCTATCACATATATAGACCACAACTTGTTCAGCCATTCCCCCACTAATGGGCATCCCCTCAATTTCCGATTCTTTGCTACCATGAAAAGAGCAACTCTAAATATTTTTTTTATTTGTAGGTCCTTTTCCTCTTTTTTAATCTCTTTGGAGTATAGACAGACTTATTAGTGGCATGTCCCAAAAAACATGTAATAGCTTTTGGGGTATCATTCAAGTTGCTTTCCATGATGGCTGAACCAGTTCATAACTCCATCAACATGCATCAACGTGCCTGTTTTCCCACAGCCCTTCCAGCATTTGTCTCATTTCCCTTCTTGTCTTGAATTTCTTTCTCTGAAAACTTTGACCATTTATCAATTGGAGAATAGCTCCTGAGTGATCTTCTTAAAGCACTGACCATGTCACCCCCCACTCTGTCATCTTCAGTGGCTACCTGTTAGTTAAAACATCAAATACCTCATAAAACCATATGGGTTTTTATAACCTCCCCCCCACTTTTCCAGTCTTCTTACACTTTACTCCTGGATCCACTGAGATTAGCCTCCTGACTGGGCTTTTTTCTCCATTCCCAGGATGCTCTACCCTCTCCTCTGAAGTCTCCTGACTACCCTGGCTCTTTAAACTCAGTTCGTATCCCACCTTCTTCTGCAAGATGCCCTTCCCACCACACCCCCCACCAACTAATGCCTTCTCTCTGAGATTACCTTTTACCCACCTTGGCTGTAGCTTGTTTGTACATAGCTGTTTACAAATTGCCTCCCCTTTAGATTGTGAGCACTTTGAGGGCAGGGACTATCCTTTGCCTTTCTTGGTGTCCCCAGTGCTTACAGACTGACTGAGAAAGGGCCTCAGCTGGTTGGGTGGATGCCCTGTGGAGGACTCAGAGGAGGCAAAAATGCCCACAGGATAAGAGCTTCGAGGAGGCATAGCCTGCACCAGTGTAATGAGTGCCTACCTCAGGGAGGTCACCAGTCTGTTAAAGAAATATATACACTGCCTGCCTCAGAGGAGTGTCAGGCTCATATGAAGGGATGTGCAGGAGGGGCTTTGTGAATGTAATTTCTTGTAATTGGGCATTGCCATGCTAGAGCAGGGTCCCATGGCCATCAGAGTTTGTGGAAGGGACCTTAGAGTCATGTAGTCTGGCCTCCTGATTTTGCTAGAATGGAGGCCCTGGAGAGAGGCAGAAAAAAAGAGGCCCAATACAGCCTCCACCTTCATGGGGTTCATGGTGCAATGGAAGAGGCAGCACGCAAACAAGTCAGGATAAATTGGGGGTCATTTCAGAGGAAGTCACTGGCATGAAGGGGATCAGAAGAAGCTTCCTGAAGAAGAGGGGGTCTTTAGCTGAGACTTGAAGGGATCCAGGGGTGCCTGAAGGCAGGGCTGAAGGAGGAGAGCCTTCCAGGACTGCCCAGAGGCAGGACCTGTTTTGTGTGAGGAATAGCCAGGAGACCAGGGTCAGTTACTCAGAGGGTGGGGAAGAAGACAGGAAATGTAGGAAAGGGCCAAACTGAGGATTTTATGGTTAGTCCTGGAGGTGACAGGGAGCCCTGGAGTTTATTGACCAAGTAAGGAGCAGTTCAGCAATTCCCACAGCCCGTGAGTGGTGAAGTCAGACTTCAAAGCTGGGCCTTTCAGCACTCTTTACTGCCCTGTACTGCCTGCCTAAGTTCCACCCCCACCCCCTTCTCTAGCTGACCTGGTGGTCTTTTAACCCTCAGCCATACAGGGATTGTTCTCCCTTACAGAACTCTAGTGGTGGCTCTCCTCTCCTAAAGTAACTACTCTGGTATTAGAGTGTTGGAACATTTTTCCAGTTAGCACTGAGATCGGACAGAGCAAGGACCACTCTCCTGTGGCATTTTTTCTGCTAGATTGTGCCCAGTCTCCTCTGAGCTGAGGGATCTTGAGCTTCTTTATTATTTTCCCATAGTATGTTTCAAAACACCAAGCATGAGCTGGTTTCCTGTGGCAAAAAGTGGACTTTGACTTACTCTTTTTTTAGGTTATCATAAATTTATCAAAACAGGAGCGCTAAAAATATCAGGGCTGCTGTGGAAACAGTAACTTACCACAGTGAATAATAACACAGTTGAACTTCGGGTACGAAGAAATGGACTTTGCTTATCACTGAATGCATGAAAATCAGTTCACTCAACTTTGAAAATATTTTCAGTGAGCTAATTACAGGGCAGCTGTGAGGAGGACGAAGGAAAGTGCTTAGAGGTGAAAGACCTGGCAACTCTGGTCAGTTCCAAATGACTCATGGTGAAAAATCCAGACAGACAACTGATGGACTCAGTGCAGATTCAAGCAGACTTTTTTCACTTTATTTTTTTCTTGCAACACTGTCTAATATTAGAAGTGTGTGTTTTTCATGATTTCCTATGTATGATTGAGATCATATCGCTTGCCTTCTCAGTGGGTGGAAGAGGGACTGGAGACAATCCAGAACTTTACATTTTTAAAGAAATGAATGTTGAAAAATAAATTTATTTTTTATGAAAGTGAAAAAAAATGTTAACATCTTTCTAACGTAATGCAACTAGGTGGCACAGTCTGGAGTCAGGAAGACTCATCTTCCTGAATTTAAATCTGGCCTTAGACACTTCTAACTGTGTGACTCTAGGCAAGTTACTTCACTCTGTTTGCCTCAGTTCCCTCATTTGTAAAATAAACTGGAGAAGGAAATGGCAAACCACTCCAGTATTTTTGCCAAGAAAACCTCAAATGGTGTCACAAAGAATTGGACACAGCTGAAACAACTGAACAGTAATTTCTTAACGGGTGTACAGTAGTCGCTCAGTTATTTTAATTGAAATATCTCTGCTTATTAGTAAATCTCAGCACTTTTTCGTATACTTACTGATAATCTTATCTCAAAATCTATTCACATCAAAACTTTTTCATTCGTTTTTTATAATGAATTTGACAGACATCAATGGACAATTATTCCTCTTTTTTTCTCTTTGTTAAACTTTCAGTAATAATAGTTTATCATTAAAGGGGAAAAAAAGAAAGTACTTGGCTGTAACAGAATGCTGATGTTCCCTCAAATAGTCTAACTTTGCACTTCCTTAGTCTTCTCTTCTCTGGAGACTTCCTCCACTCCACCTCAGCTCCATGCCAGCATAGTAATACCTTGGATGTTGCCATCCCTTCAGGGGTTTCATTCCCACATTCAGAAGTTCCACAGTTACTCTATCTGATGACCATGTTTTGGCCTTTTGTCTCTCCCTGCCTTAATACTTTTTATTCTTTTCATCATCCTTACCATAACTTCCAGTCTCTCCACTCCCAGTGCTTCCTCACATCCTTCCCCCTTCCCAGTTCTGACCCCCCTCAGCGAGCCAGTTCAGTACCCAGCTATCCTTATTCTTGGATTCCTTGCTCACTTCTCCTGTTGCCAGGCACCCCCTTTTACATCCTAACCCTGGGCTTATCCCTGCCATCTAGCTCCTTTGCTTTAATTCAGGTACTGCTTATTGGAACTGATGGGAATCATGTCAGGTTTATTATGCAGGTAAGGCTATCCTTCTGACCTTCCAGTGCCTTCCATAATTCTGCAGAAGGTCACTGCTCTGGAATCAGAGGGCCTGGGGTCAGAGCCTATCCCCAGCACCCACTACCTCTGTGACTGAGCAGGTCACTGCATGGCCCTGAGTCCTGGGTGCTCATTGTCCAATGAATTCCTCTGAAGAAGACCCTTCTCGTTTCATGTGAGCCTAGGATTCTGCTCCTCCCTCTCCAGTTCTTTGTCCTGCTCACTCCAGGGGCAATTTTAGACCTTTTCTTCTCTCCTCAGTCCCCCTACAACTCTCCCACTTCCAGATCATCTCAAAGATATTACTTCATATTGCATCAGAAAATTAAAACCAGTTGCCACATTTCCTTTTCTTCTTATCTGTTATCCCCATCTCCATTCCCCCACAACTAGGATATCTCTTGGGTAGTCACTGGGCTCAGAGTTGGGAAAACTTGAATTCAAATCCTGCCTCAGACGCTTCCTAGTGGTGTAACCCTAGACAAATCACCCACTGTCTCTGAGCTTCAATCTTCTCAGCTGTAAAATGGACATCATAATAGCACCTATTTCAAAAGATGAGGACCACTGAGATAATGTATGTACAGTGTTTTGCCAGTCTTAAAGTACAGTTATAAGTGTTTTTGTGGTGGTGATTTCCTCTTTTCTCCCAGATTCTAGTAGAGAGGTGGCCCTCCTCTCTACGTGCTAAGGCCCACCTCTCTACGCTTCTGCTTAATCCCATTTCCCCCTGCCCTCTCCAGCCAATTGCCTCCATTATCATTCTCTCCCTCAAATTTTTCTATCTATTGGCAGGAATCAGTTTCTGTCTTTCTCTGCTCCCTACAAACAGACTATCCTTAAAACAACTTCACTAGATCCTACCATCCAAACTATTGTCCTACATCTCTTCCCCTTCTCATCTAAACTCTGCACTCATTTCCTCTGCTTCTTTTCCTTACACTGTCTTCTAAACTCTCTGTAGTCTGGCTTAGCATTTGCCTGGAGCTGCTCTCTCCAGAGTTACCAGTGATCTCTTAGTTGTCCAATCCAGTGGCCTCCTTTCTGTTCTCACTTTTCTCCATCTCTCCACAGTATTTTGTACTCTTCATACTTCCCCTGGACACTCTGTCCTCTCTTGACTTTGAGGACATTTCTCTCTCGGTTCTCCTTCTTTATGTCTATCTGTTGTTTCTCAGTCTCCTTTGCTGTATCTTCTTCCTTCTGCCTGTCATGTGCCCAAAAACTCTGGAATGGTCCCACTTCCCTTTTCTCTGTGATGATCTCATTAGCTTGTAGGATTCGCTTATCAGCATCTTCATGCAGATGACTCCTAGATCCATAGATCTAGCAGCGTCTTTCTCCTGACTCTAGTCCCCTGTCACCAACTGTCTTTTGGACATACTCATCTTAAACCCAGCAGGTCTCAAACAGAAATCATTATCTTTCCTTCCAACCTTCCTGTTGAGGGTGGTGGGCCATCCTTCCAGTCCCACAGACTCTAAATCTTTGTGGCATTCTCTATTCTTCTCCTTTACTCACCCCAACACACCCATTTAGTTGCCAGATCTTGTTTCTGTCTCCACAGCATGCCCCACATAAATCCCTTCCTTTTTATTACCTGCCTGTAGTTAAAGCCATCACCTCCTCAAGCCTTTTCCTACCCCAGTCTCCACATGGCGCTATAGTGATTTTCCTGAAATACAGATAGATCTGACCATGTCATCCCTCCCCCACTCCATAAACTTCAGTGGCTCTCTATTATCCCTGGAGTCAGCTACCTGCTCAAGCTCCTCTCTCTGTTATCTGGCCAATCTTTTTATAAATTTTTACAAATTAGTCTTCTCCCAAATTCTATAATCTAGCAACTGTTGCCCACTCACTGTTCTTTTACATGATAATCCTTGTTCGGCCTTTGCATTGGATGGTTCCCAGGCTTGGAATGCTCTCCATTCTTGCCTCTGCTTCTTATGATCACCTCAAGAGCCACCTTCTGCAGGAGCTCTCTCCTCAGCTACCTCCACTCACCTACCCACAGCGGTTCATGTCCCTGACCCTCTGAGGTTTCCCTTCTGCCTTCTTGGTGTAGGTGTCATGGGTGTGCCTGTTATTTAGCTTTTCCATAATTGACCTTATAATAGAAATAATGACCTTTGTGTTAGGGAATACTTATAGGACGTTGTATGCTGTGGCTGGCATTGAGTGTTGGAGAGAGGTTGAAGAGTAGGCATTGTACCAAAAAGTTGTGTTGGCAGTTTCATGATGGAAGTTCTGTTCAGAACGTGATTAAAAAGACACCTTCAGAAGATAGGAAAGAGGAAAAGCCCTGAAGACAGTGCTGGGAAAGCTAAACTCTTTGATTGAGATACTGGCCTGCCCCACTTTGCAGAACCAGGTGGACTGAAACTTGGTTTATCTTCAGATGCTCCCATTCCATTCCTACCCATATTAATTTGCATGTCTGTTTCTGGGTGTCCCTTAGAATTTTTGGCAATTCCTCACTCTTGATTCTCCCTCCCATCTAGTTACTTGATATCTTCAGGTAGGACAATCTGGTCTCTTAGTCCCTTTTTAGCCTTAAATCGATCATCCAGTCAGCTTTATGGCTGTACTCAAAATCCGTCATTCTCATTCTCATTGTCACAACTAGTGCTAGCCTGAATTACTCCTCACCAGTTTAGTGCTACCACTTGCCACCTCTTGGGCCAGTGATTGAGTATCATCCTAGGGGGCATTTTTTCAAAAAACAGTCATCTTTGACTCTTACCCTTCTGCAGACAGTCAAGTCACCTGAGGAGGCAGCAAGATCTAGAGGAAAGATATTAAATTTGAGTTCAGAGGACCTGGCTTGGTCTGACTTTTTCTCTGACCTTTTAGAAATCCCTTGACTTCTGTGGGTCTCACGTTGTTTCTCCGTCACTTGTGATGGACTTGACCTCAAAGATCTCCAAGGGCTCTTCTGACTCTCAAATCACTGGAAAGCTCTTAAAGCTCTGGATCCTCCTGCCTTGCCTTTCAGGACTTAAGCACCAGCTTACAATTTATTTTGGCAAACAGTTTTTCACAAAACATTTTTAGCTGTCACAGTCAACCTTCAGAAGTTTTGTATAGATTTAGAAATCCATAGCTGGATGTGTAAATAACGGTAGACATGTTGCTGTCCAGAGCTTGATGGGGACTGCCATTCTGATTGGGGAAACGAGGTCCAAGAGCTGAACCCTTGTTGATCCAAAGCCATTGTGACCAAGGATGTTTAAAAATACTTTGTTCAAAATAACAGCATCTTTCCCCAGCCTTATCACAGATCTGTGGCAGTGTGGGGTTGGCTGATGTAGAAACCAGGTTGCCCTGTGAGACCACAGTCATTCAGAAAGGAAGAAGTCACAGTCACATTGAGAAGGGGCAAAGAGCATGATCATGGGCAGCCATTCACATTTTTTTATCAACAAAGTCATCACGTGGGAAAACCTGCCTTGGTTGCCAGCTAACTCACAAGAGGATTGGGGTTGGCACCTCAGTCCTCCAGCCTCTGGGCCATCAGACCAAGGAGGCTTCTGCTTGGGATGCAATTTCTGCCTCTGCTTCTTAATCAGACAAAGGTGTCACGGGAGAGTCGTGTGCTACCCTGGTCACTGGGGATTGTGGTCATGTGCGGCTCAAGTGCTGGGCCTGAGAGGGTCAGCAGTATTGTCTGCCTGGTCACTATCAGCCGGCCGGCCAGCCCGCCCCTCAGCCCACTTCCTGGCAGGGCTTCTTGTGACTGAGAAAAGCTGCTGCTTGGAATGAAGGACGCCCTGTTGGGGACTCTCACTTCGAACAAAAGATGCTCTTTGGAAGCAGGAGACACTGATGGGGACGGTACTGAAAGTGCTGCTGAGACCACGTGCCACCTCAGTTTCTTTTTGACTTTCCCACTTGTAGCAGATGCAGCAAGTGTGAACTTTCCTGGGGGAGTTGGGGGGGCATATGTAGTGTCATTTGTAAGGGAGCACAAACCAGATGGAGTGGGAGCCATTTTGTAGAGCCCAAAGACATCAGCTCCTTGAAGGGAGAAAAGCCCCATGTAAGACCCGTAGGCAGAGTGGGTGATTTATGTCATGAAAGATAGGATTTAATAAGAGATCACCAGAACATTTGGAGGCGGGTTTCCCACAGTGTATATAAGCCTTCTCTTCTGCCATTCCAGACCTTTCTTTCCACTTTTGGTTTTTACCCAGATATTGCCTTGTGACTACATCCCCTCGTCTGACCTGAGAGAACACAGTGCTGGACACACAGCAAGGCTCTTGTGGATTGTCTCAGGTCTCATGCTCTTGCTTGACCTGGGCAACATTTAACACCATCAGCTCCTGCCTCCTTTCTCTGGGAATACTTCAACCTTGTTGTCTGTCTGTCTCTGTCTTTTTCCTCTCTTGGATCTCCTGCTTCACACATTCTCTTCTGACTGTTTGACTGGTAGATCTCTCTGGCCATCCCACTAGATGATCCTCCAGCCCCTTCCGCAGAGCTCCCTCTGTCTCATGTTGTGTGAGCAGCCAAAGCAGAGTGAAGCTTTTAACCAATGGAAAGTGAATAATGGGGGGAAGGGGGTACTATGAGAGAGAAAGAGGAGAGGAGTATGAGGCCACAGTCTGGCGGCAATTCTGAGGCTGCTAGCTGTCAGTGCCACATATTTCTTTCCCCTCTGTGGACTTATTTTTTCTAACTGAAGTGCTGACTCTCCAAAAGAGTTAATATAGCTCTGTTTGCTTTGCTCCAAATAAGGGGGTCTGACTGGCTTCTTTCCCAGAGGCCCTGAGATAACTTCAGATGTGGTCAGTGAGGTATGTGTGCAGTGCCAGCCTGCCCAGTTAGGATCATCTCCAGACTACACCACTACCAGGCAGGGGTCCCAGATAAACATCAGAGCCAGCTGCTGGCTGTGTTAGATCTTTGTCTTATCACTGCTCTCATTTCTCCCCAGGAAGGCGGTTTTTGCCTGACCTCTCAGGTTTTGTCACCCACTAAACCAGTCTCTTCTTTGCAAATGACCAAGGTGTCTCTGACTTGCAGGGTTCTCTGGGAATGCTGAGCTAGGACACACAATTAAGTTCCTTGGGATTTGCGTTTCTGAAATGAGCATGTGAAAATGTCCACATGGGGATCTCCCAAGAGGAGTCTTCAGCTGGGGCTTCCATGATTTAAAACTCCTGAGACCAAGTTAGTTCAGCACTTTTAGTAGTGAAGTTACTTCTGGGTCAGACTTAGGGTTTGGGCTTTCAGATGAGAACAAACTCAGCTTGATTTCCCTACTTGAGGATGAAAGATTAGGTAGCATAAATCCTTATAGAGAAGATCCCCACACAGGCATTCATTAAGCACCTACTGTGTTCTGGGCACTGAGATGGGCCCTGGGGATACAAAGACAGAAATACCCTCAAAGAGCATCTAGTCTATGCAGGGAGACATGCATAAAAAAGGATATACAAAAATAAGCAAAAAAATCAAAAAGATGAGGTAATTTGTGGTATGGGAAACATAATCAGGGAGGACATTCCAGGTCTGGGTGCAAAGGCAGGAGGCCGGACGTGGAAGGCATTGTGGGAGGAAGATGAAGCATTGCTTGTTCCAAAGGACATGTGGATATCTACAACAGGAAGGGGAAGTCAGGTTGTGAAGGGTCTTTTAAGAAATAGCATCTTCATTTTGAACACCCCCAAAAGCATTTCCAGACACAGAGCAGAATACAACGGAGAATTCAGTGAAAGTATGAGTCTCTTTCGTATCTCTTAAAAGAATAAGTACATAAATTCTTCACTTTACTTTCAAAACTGTCATGCTAGTCTGTGCTGCTTTCTGAACTTCCTGCTCTTACCTTCTTGGCATCTTAAGAAATGTTGAAATACTCTTGTGGTCTCACCCTCGCTAAGCTTCCCTCCCCAATTAAAAACGAGACAAAGGAAGAGGGAAAAACTGGCCTGCCAACCTGGTCACCAGGCAGTGCGAGGAAGCCAACTGAAAGGCTTCCCAGCACGTGGGCCAAGTTTGGGGCTGCTGTCATCCTGCCTAGCAGTCTGTGAAATAATTCCCTGGGTCACTGGGATCAGCACTTTGTCCAGCCCTTGCCCCGTTGTCTAAGAGGCTTTGAAGACTTGCCTGAGGTTTGAGATCTTTCCCTGCTCTTTCCTTCTCCTTTAAAGATGAGAAAGCTCTTCCCTCTCCGTCATCATGTTCTCTCTATCCCCTGCTGAGTTGGATGTCTTAGCCACCCCTGACTCCGTGCATTCATCCCTCTGTTGTCTGTTTCAGATAAGAGTGAAGGCCACTCCACAGATCCTTCCTGGATATCCTCTCAGTTGTGGGAAACGGCAAGGTGTGGCCTCTTACTTCTTTCTACACTGAGTGCATTCCGTTTACACTTCCTTCTCTTTCTCTTCAGAGCTTTCAGAGGAGAACCAATCCATCTCCAGGACCTCTGTTTTTCTTATTTCACTCCCTTAGTAGAGAACCACTTGGTGCAGTGAATAGAGACCTAGGCCTGGAGTCAGGAAAACCTGAGTTCAAATCCTGCTTCAGATGCTTTCTGGCTGTGTGACACTAAGCAAATCACTTAGCCACTGTTTACCTCAGTTTTGTCATCTGCAAAAGAGATAAATAATGGCACCTGTGTCTTAGAGATGTCAGGATGAAATGAGATATTTGTAAAGTTCTTGGTAAACTTTAAAGTGCTATAGAGATACTATCTGTTACTGTTAATACTCTTTGAAGACATTAAGATTCTGAAGAGACAGTGGAATGTTTTGTTTTGATTTGGGGGTTTTTTGTGTGTATTAAATGCCAGATAGTATATGTGTTTACAGGAAATGACATGATCACACCTTTTTTAAGACTATTATTTTGTGGATGAGGAATTACGGAGGGGAGAGAATTGAGTCAGAGAGAGTGGGACTAAGGAAGGGGAAGGATCTACACAGTATCAGTGGCTCTCATCTCATCTGGACTTATCCAGTTCATCACTCTAAACCCAGTCGTTGACTTTTAGCCATAAAAATGGCAGTAACCAGTTTCCATATGACCTGTCTGAGGTCATCCTCATACCCAAACAGTCAGTCATTGGTAACAGAGTCTTTTCTATAGTGATTGACAGGAATTACTGCTGACCAGGAGGAAAAATGAGATAGATTGAAGATGAGACCTGAGAACCTCTCTTACTGTGACTCAATGGCCACGTTTCCAGGTGCCTTTGTTGTGAGACAGCATTAGTGGTAGAAAAGAGGCTTCTATCACCATACATGGTCATATTAATTTCTAGCTTTTATTCCATCGTATGACTGTGATTCACAGTGGGATACATGCCACCAGCCTCAGGACAAGGGGAGGCCTGTATATCTAATTCTTGAGCACCTTTAAGTCACTTGGCAGTTGGCAAGAATTGAGTGGATACCTATCTCCTGATGCCAGGCACCGGAGACACAGAGACAAAAATTAAACCACCCTCATCCTCGTGCTTACATTCTGTCAGAAGAAGCAATCTGCACCCATGAGTATGTGCAAGGGAACCTCAGAAGATATGGAAGATCAGGAAATGCGTCCTGGAGAGACGGTGTTTGAGCTGAGGTTTGAAGGAGACTAAAAATTCTAAGAAAAGGTGAGGAGGGAGGGCATTCTGTGTATGAGGGTCAGCTTGGAAAAGGTATAATGACAGAGGCAGAGGGACCGAAACCAGCCCAGTTTGGCTGAACCATCAGGGACATGAATCAGGACAGTGGGCAGTAGGTGTGGGAAGGTAGGTTGGGGTCAGGTCATGGTAATAGGCCTTTGATCCCAAAGGAAATAAGGGAGGGGCTGGAGTTTGAATAAGGGGGATAACAGAGTCAGTCATCTTGGCAGCCATGTGGAGAATGGATTGGAGAAGGAGGAGACCAGAGGCAGAGCTCCTAGTGAAGATGCTGCTGTAGATAATCCAGGCAGTGATGAGATCCTGAACTAGGGGACTGCTATATGAGTGGAGAGAAGGGACTGAGTGAGGCATCAAGGACATCTCCAGAGTTGCAGAGCCAGGTGACTGGAGAGATGCTGCTGCCCGCAAGAGAAACCGGGAGGTTTGGAAAAGGAGTGGATTTTTTTGGGGGATGGGGATAAGGAGTGGGAGAAGGAGATAATCAGTTTGATTTTGGACATGATGAGGTTGAGATGTGTACAGACCATGTACAGCACTTGAAAATAACCCAGTGAGTGAGAGGCTGGACAAGCCAGACTCAGGGTAATAGGTTAAGGTTGTCTGTGAAGGTTTTAGAGTCATTTGCACACTGATGGTAATTGGACCCATGGGAGCTGATCTGGTCACCAAGAGAAAGGATGTCAGGAGCAGAGACAAGGAGAGAGCAAGCCCTGGACTTAATGGAAGAAGAGCCATCCATTGAAGGAGACCGAGAAGAAAGCGGCAAGGCAGGGACAGGGGTGAGGAAAAGCAGCAAAGAGCAAACTTTGGGGAGTGTGAGATGTCCCGGAGGAGATGTCCTCAGGGTGAAGGCTGCCAGGAGGGCATAAAGGTCAAGGAAAGAAAAAGCGCTATTAGGCCATTAGCTAAGAGCATTGGTAACTGGAGAGCTCTTTGAGGTGAAGGATGAGAGCCAGATTTCTAAGGGATGAGAACTGAGGAAGTAGAGGCAGTGAATAGAGAGATACTGGGTGGGTGGGAGAGAGTAAGGAGAGAAAAGCTGTGGGGCAGGGGGTTGTTGGTTTGTTTTAGGATGGAAGAGATGGGGGGGGGGGGGGGTGTAGACAGGAGGACAGGAACCAGTGCCCATTGAGAAGTCCAGCCTTGTGAGAAGTGGGTCAGCCTTGCAGAGAAATCTGAAGACAGTGGGATCAGACTAGAAGTAAAGGGGAAGGGACATTGTTGTATGGGAGTTGGGAGAGAGTAGGGGAGAGGTTGGGAGGGTTTGAGGAAGGTGCCCAGAGGGCATGCCAGGCCTGTGTTCTCTCCCTAAAGTACAAGATGCCACCCATTGCTTACAAGGTGAAAGGAGATAAGAAGAGGCAGGGCCAGCTGGATGTGATAGGAACCATAGGATTTGGAGTCTCTTCAGATCTGAATTCAGGCTCTGCTGCTTAGGATCTGGGACTTGGGCACATTCCTTCCCCTCTGAGAGTCTCCCTTTCCTCATCTGTCAAATGGGAGGTTGGACTAGGACATGTCTCTGGTTCTTTCCTGCTCTTAAGTCCTAATGGTAAATGCTTATTCATTCTGATTTGGTGTTTCCTGTGTATGAAATATGGGATTTATGAAGGGGGTCCAGAGGCTTTGTCCTCTGAGAGAATGTTCAGTTGGATCAGGGAGGCTAAATGGCTGGCCCCTTTTGGTGACTCGAGGCTTGTATAGGACTGCCATGAACTTCCAAGGAGCATCTTGAACTTGACTGTCCCATGGAGGGGTTATAAATAAAGCAAATGGCCTTCTCTTTTGCTTTATTCCCCAAACACACCATCCTAGTGCTAGTGTGGGAAAGATTCCCAATCTAACTAAGACCATGTCCTTCTCAAGAGCACACAGTTGTGGTAGGTAAGTTCACATGACAGTTGAGAAGAGCAGCTCAGTAGTGTTTGGGGGAAAGGTGTCCTGGAAGGTCAGGGGCCTTTGGAATTGAAATTTAAAAGCTAGACAGGTAATAGCAAACAAGTAAGTGATACATAGGCACACAGGAGGAGAAATGACATTTCCAGCATAGGGAATGAGGAACAGGCACAGGGATGGAAGAATCTATTTGTCTTCAGGGAGCAGAGAGTAGCCCAGCTTAGCTGTCCCACAGTTTGGGGAACGGGAAAGGAAGGGCACAAGGTAGGCCAGTGTCAGGTTAGGGAGGCCTAGACTGAATTCTGGGCATAGTTTTTGGAGTTAGTAAATAATGGGGCACTATTGATGGTTTTGGAGTAGAGACCTAGGAATCTGTTCAGCTCTGCACACAGGAGAGATGATTCTGGCAGTGATGGCGGGGGTGGGATGGGGCAGGAGACACACAACAGGAACCTGCCGCAGTAAGACAGGTGGGTGGGAATGAGGGACTGTGCTGGGATGATACCTGAGCACATCGCAAGGGTAGCCTTGACAGGATTTGGTGAGTGGAGAGGCAAACGTACACTAGTTGGTGGGGAATCCAAAGTTAGGACGATCAGAAACCCAATCCAATCCTGTGAGTGTCAGACATTGATAGGATGCATGATCATTGACCTCCTTAAATTGTGGTGCCCAAATTAAACACAGCCCTTCCAGACTGGCATGCCTAAAGCTCGAGGCCAGTGAGGTGAGGACCTCCTTCCTCCATCAGCTCTTAGGGTGCTTAGGAGCCATGGAGGCTGGGACCTCAGAATGTCCTTACTGCTGACTCAAAAAGCTTACCAAGACCCTCCCGCTTCTCAGATAGATGCAACGTAACTGGGTGTCTCCTGTACTTGGGGAGCACTTCTCCTTCCTTAATGATGTTTCATCTTAACAAATTCAGCTTAGTGCCTTAGCCTGCCACAACCTTTGTGGATCCTGACTGTCATCCTGGGTGTGTTGGCTCTCCCTCCCCACTTCTTGTCATCTTCAGATTTGATTAGCACGCCTCTCAGCCTTTATCCAAGTCATCGATAAAAGTGTTAAACAGCACAGCGGCAAGCTCAGATCCCCAGGGCACTGCCTAGTAACAACCACTCTTGGAGTCTGGCCATTCATCCAGTTCTGAATTAATCTAATTAGATTAACATCTAGTCCACATCTGTCCACCTTTTCCACGTGTAGTATGAGATCAAATGCTTTGCAAAACTGTAGACCTGATAGACCAGCTTAGTATCATAGGAAAGACTGACCTGGTAAAGCTCAGCACGCTCACTGACTTCTAGTTTGTGGACTCTCCAGCCCATGGTGCCTCTCCCGATTTTTCAGATATCCCAGGCATGGTTTAGTGATCACCTCTGCTTGTTCTTTCAAGTATCCAAAAATGAATAGTTCATTTGGGCCAGGTGACTGGAATGCCTCAAGGGCAGCTAGGTGCTTTTCTCACTCTTGAGTATCAATTCCTTGTTGGTGATTTTGTTTCTCTTATTCTCCTTGGTGGAGAAGACCCATGTAAAATAAAATAGTAATTGAACAGATCCGATCTGTCTTTGTTGTGGTTTATCATCCTTCCATCCACCCCAGGAAGCCCTCTGATCCCTTGATTTACTCCTTTTCTGCATATCTTGAAGAATTTTATTTCTTGTCCTTGACTTTCCCCATGCACCTCACCTCATTCTGAGCTTTAGAATTCCTGGCACTGTTCTTACAGGATTGTGCCCTGTTTTGGTATTCATCCTCTATTACTTATCCTCTTTCTCCCTTCTGAGGGATCTTTAGCCTGGGTTAATGAGTTCCCTGTGTACCTCAGTCACTCCAGACAAACTCCTTTTTTCTTCCTCATTAGAATTGTTTTTCTTTATGTCTTTAGAATTTCATTCCTGAGTTTCCCATCCCTCCTGGGCTGACTTTCCCTGAACCACCTAGGGTACATGGCAGACTGTGTTTCCTCTGTTCTGTCACTATTTCTGACCTGCCACTGATAAGGTAGGGGAAACTTATTACCATCCAATATCATCCCAGCTGCCTTCCCAGGTATTGAATGATGAAACCACACGCACCTGCAGGTATCTCAAAGGAACTTTTATGCTACAGTGAAAACATAGGACAGGGTTTTCTGGGCACAGTGCACATAGACCTCCCAGCTCCTTATTTCCCTTTTCTCAGACCCCCTTCATTCTGGGAGTTTGGTTTATTTTTCTCTTAAGTGGTGATTATGATTACTGTATATGTGCCTGTTTTTCAAGTCAACAAGCATTTATTAAGCACCTACTGTGTGCCAGGTTTGGGCAGCTAGGTGATGCATTGGATGAAAGTGCTGGGCCTAGAGTCAGGAAGACCTGAGTTCAAATCCAGCCTCAGACACTTCCTAGCTGTGGCCCTGGGCAGATCATTTAACCCTGTTTGCCTTAGTTTTCTCATCTGTAAAATGGCATACCATACCAGTATCTGCCAAGAAGTGGAGTCATAAAGTCAGATATGACTGAAATGACTGAACAACAAAAATATACTAGATGCTATGCTGAGGACCAGGGATTCAAAGGGAGGCAAAACAAGTCCCTGCCCTCAAGGAGATTGCCATCTCATACAGAGCAGACAGCATGAGAACATCAGTGTTTGTACAAGATATAGGAAAGATCAATTGGAGATATTCTCAGAGGGAAGACACTAGCATTAAGAGGACTGAGAAAGGATTCTTAGAAAAGGTGGGATTTTAGTTGAATCTTAAAGGAATCCAAGGTTAATTCCAGTGCCTTCCCTCTGTTGCATAAGCTCAAGTTTATACTGTCCGTATCTCGCTGATTGCATGTCATCTCCCCCATTAAGCTAAGCTCTTTGAGGGCAGAGATATCTATAACCTTTCTTTTTCTCCCATGGAGCTTAACACAGTGCCTGACCCCTGGTCCAATATTTTTTTGACCGACCGACTGACTAAGGAAGAAGAACGTGGTGGGGCAAGGGCAGCCTGTAAAGGTTCCTGGAACCTGGAGAAGGAACTTTTTGTTGGAGGAACAGGGAGGAGGCCAGTGTAGCTCTGTATCTCATTGCTTGTGATTTCTCTGGTTCACCCAGGACAGTCTTGTGCAAGTAGTAGGCATAAGGAAATACTTCTTTTTTAAAAAATATATATACATATATATAAAATTTTATTTATTTGTTTTTTATTTTCAATATTCATTTCTTTAAGATTCTGAGTTCTAAATTTTCTCCTTCTTCCACTCCCCCCTCCCCAAGACGGCATGCAGTCTGATATAGGCTATATACGTACAATCATATTAAACATATTTCCACATTAGTCATGTTGTAAAGAAGAATTAGAATCAAAGGGAAAAAATCACGAGAAAGAAGAAGCCAAAAAAAAAGAAAATATTGTGCTTCAGTCTGCATTCAGACTGCATGGTTCTTGCTCTAGATGTGGATGGCATTTTCATCATGAGTCTTTTGGGATTATCTTAGATCCTTGCATTGCTGAGAAGGGTTAAGTCTTATCAGAATTGATCTTTGTGCAGTGTGGCTGATATGTGTAATGTTCTCCTGATTCTGCTCACTTCCCTCAGCATCAGTTCATAGAAGTCTTTCCAAGTTTTTCTGAAATCTACCTCATCATTTCTTATGGCACAATAGTCTTCCATTGGATTTATGTGCCACAGCTTGTTCAGCCATTCCTCAATTGATGGGCATCCCTTCAATGTTTGGTTCTTGGCCTCAACAAAAAGAGCTGCTATTAACATTTTTTTACATTTTTTCTCATCTCTTTGAGATACAGACATAGTAGTGGTATTGATGGGTCAAAGGGTTTGCACAGTTTTACAGCTTTTGGGGCATAGTACGGAAAATATTTCTTGAGTGAAAAAATCAAAACTCTTCATTAAAAAGATTTCCTATGGTGTCTCCTTTTTTTCTTAGTGCTCCTGAAATTCCGTACAGATAAAGGGCGGGACCCTCAGTCAGATACTTATGGTGAGGATTCTGAGTTGTTGCTTCAGATCCGAAATGACCTGCTTGAATCCTTGGGGGTGAACCCTGATCTGCTTCCTGATGACTTTGTCAGGTGGGTCTCCAACCCTTCCCCTGCCTCAGAACCCTTTCAAGCCCTAGCTCACAGAACTCCCAGGGTCCTGTGAGGTGAGAGAAGATGCCATTTTATGATTGAGGAGAAGAGACTTAGCCAAGGTCCCATTAGTGTCAGAGTTGGAATTCAAACTCAGGGCTCCTGATTCCAAGCCCAGAACTCTTTCCAGTACACCCCCCCAGTCATCAAACTTTATCAAGCAGCAGCTGTGTTCCAAGAACTGTGCTGGTGCTGAAGACACATAAACATAAATGAAACCGTCTCTGCCCTCAAGGAACTGATGATACTCTATGTATGTATGCGCATGTGTACATTAAGAGAGATACAGAATTTAACGTAAGGTAAGTAAAATCTTAATTCCAGATTTGTACCTCATTTGGGCTGAACAGTACATGGTTTGTGGAACATACCTTGGAAAAAATCCAACCTAGCTATGGTTGAGGCTCCTGCCCACTAGTGAACACGTAGAGGTGTTCCCTATGCGTGAGGTTCTTGGTGTGAGGGAACTGTGTGGCCTGCTGACCAGTATTTATTCAGAGAAAGAAAATTTCTGGAGCTAACAGACTTTGATCCTACCCCATTCTCAGCTCTGTTCTCCTTAGCTTATATTTAATTGGACAAGGTTGTGTTCTGGGTACAGGAAATGAGATGGAGAAGAGGAGGGAGAGCTTGGCTTTCCATGCTTTCCCTCCTCTTGAGGGCACTCTTCCTCGGATCTTGTGAGGGCGTTGTAGCATCCATGGCAGCACATCAGAAGTCCCCCTGTCTCCCTTCTCTCTGATGGGGACCTCCAGACCCCACAGTATCCTGTCATTCTGGGTCAGCCTCGGGACCAGCAGTGGCCTCAGAGCAATTAATTCCTTTAGAACCATTGCCTTAGGAGGAATTAAAGTCTATGGGGAATGATGAAAATTAGGAAATTTTTGGATATGAAAAAAGGAACTTGGAAAATACTCCCTGCCCCATCCCTCTCCCCATCTCTTTGCAAATAAACAAATTCCCAGGAGGGGAAGAGACTTAGCTGAAGTTGTCTTACTAATTAGGAGCACAAGCCAGACAATGCTCTTTCTGCTATGTTGCTATAAGAAATTTGCCATAAGAATCATGCACAAAGAGGCCTTTGACAGTCTTTTTGTAGGAGTTCCTGGCTTTATGTTGAGGGGCTGGTCTAAAGGAGAGAGAAGATCGCTCCAAGGTGATTCACCTCAGTGACAGCAGGGCTGCAGCCACTGTGCAGGTCTCTGGACCCTCACAGCGGGATTCTTTGTCATTTGAAATTTCAAATAATCTCAGGAAGAATCTTTGACAAGCCTTCAGCTTGGACCCATCACTTAGCTAAAGAGTTGAATGATTTCCCATTTTTCCTTTTAGAGTCATCCTATGGCTCATCTCAGTAGGAAATGTCCCTGAGGAGAGGGCAGTGTGGCCTCTGGCCCATCCTGGCTGGGTGACCCTGGGCAAGTCATTGCTCCAGGCAGCTCTCGAAGGGCCCTGAGGAGAGCAGGGAGCCTATCCCAAAGGATGGTTCCCAAGGCTAATGGAATCATTGCTTGGGATAGGGAGGAAATGGTCTGCAGCGAGAGGGAGTATATTTAGAAAAATAATTAAAAGTGTAAAAAACCAGAAGTTGAGGATTTTTTTGGTGTTAGGCCTTCCCAAGTTGGGAATGTTTTGTGAGTGGCATGACTGACAACACTCCCTGCCTTCCCTGGCCCAGCCTTGTTCCAAGCAGCTCATCAGGCCATATGGAGGGAGGTGAATTGTTGAGCCCCATCAGCCTTCAGGGAGTGCCTGCTGCACTCTGGAAGGGCTGATCTACCCTGTTGCAGAGAAGACTGGCACCAAATGAGGGCAAGTCCTGAGGCACTTCATCAGAGGGACACTGTAAGAAGCAGTTAACTAGAAAGATGTCCTTGCACATACCCTACAGATGGACACACTCACCCTGAGCTAGAGTAGCTGAAAAGAAGGCTTGTCCAGCCAATGATGAGACACAGTCTTCAGGAGTCTCTCTCTCTCTCTGTGTCTCTCTCTCTGTGTCTCTCTGTCTCTCTTTCTCTCCCTGCCTCTCCCCCCTCCTGTTTTCAAAGGTAATGAATAGCCTCGGTTGTTGTATTAGCAACTTGAGGAGGCTGAAGGCAGCATTCTTGCATATGCCAATCGCAGATAACAAGATGGTATACCCCTTTTGTTTCCTTGTCACTTCCATTCCTTTTGCCTACAATAACTTTGGGGGTCGTCTTGCATACTGGAGATTTTAGCCCCTTTCTCTTCAACAGGTCTGTGTAGCTTCTTAAAGTTGACATGGGACTCCCTGAAGCAAGGGACTGGACCAGCCTCACTGCTTTCATTCCACTGCTCTAGCCCCGGGCATTAGACAAAGGACTTGAGCCAAAAAAGGGGTATTTTCCCTGTTTTTCTTGTCCTAGTGAATTTGACCTTTGATAAGGTGTCATCATTGACTTCAAAGCTGTTGGGAACTTGATTCCTCCTGGTGAGGGCTGACGGAGCCCCCCAACTCATGGGATGTATTTGGAAGAGATAGTTGCCTTGGGGGTTCCCAGTGCTCTGAGGAAAGGAGCAGGTTCTGATTTCAGGCACTCATTTTTGTGTAGGCAGGAAGGACAATTTCCTGTGTTCCTTTCTTCATTTCAGCCCCTACATGTTAGCACAGGCCTCTACCCTGGCATTTGTCCATGAGGAGCATATAGAATGCACTCCTGACTCTGTGCTGAGGAGAATGTGGAGAATGTGACCGGAGCATTAAAACATCTGAGGCTGAAGGGGTGGGGGGTGAGAGACAGAACTTTCGAATTGTTTGTTTGTTTGTTTGTTTTAAAGATGGAAGTTGTGAAGGAGATCCCAGAAAGATTCCCAAATCTCCCCCAAGTGTCTCCTAACCTTTGGATCGAATTGACTTTTCACAATTATATGTCAGTTCCCACTGCTTGGTCAGATGGGGCCAAGGGCTAAGCTTTTTAAGGAGTCACCAGCATCCGTCTTCTTCATGACCCTTTTGTTTTCCCTCTCCTTTAGCTACTGCTTCTCCGAGATGGCACCAGTTTGTGCAGTTGTTGGCGGGGTGTTGGGACAGGAAGTTGTCAAGGTAATTAATATTTGGGGATGGGGTGCTTGAACAACATGAACGTATTTGGGGTCATTTCTAATGTCCCCTGCAACTCTCTGTTGTGACCTCCTGTGACCTTTTTCTGCATGGTATCTCACTGTGCATGCACTGTCCTCAGCATGCACCACACTCATTTTTGTGCAATTAAAAGGGCATGTCAGAAAAAGAACTGTATGGGGCCCAAAACAAGGACCTCCTGGTGGGTTTTCTTGGTCCCACTCATGGATTCATTCATTTCTTCTTCAGAGGAAAAACATTATAATAACATTGATACTAACACTTCTCACGTGACTGTTGATAGTAGCAAATGACTAAATGTGTGTGTGTGTATAAGATTTCAGCGCATCCAGGATTCCAGGTTCACCAATAACAGCTAGCATTTTTAGAATCCTGGGTGCCCCCAATTAAATTTCCTTTTTCATGCTTATTTTTTAAGCTGCTTTGTTCAGTCTTCACCAGAGGTGTTCAGTTTCCTTTGCCTTGTCTCTATGTCACATCTGTGCTTCCCATATCCTCAGTCCTTTACTGAAACTTTGTGTTGCTACTGCACATCCTTTGCCCTCTTGGCATATGGTCCATCTTGTCATTGGCCTTTCCGAGGGGTGGCACCCCAGACTGCAGCCATTACTTGGGTGTGGCCAGGACATGGGGACTTCCCTCTCCATATTCAGCATTTCACAGGCAGGGCAGAAAGAAGGAGGATGTGCAGGAGTGAAGAGGATGGAGAGGATAGAAAAATGCACATGCTGCAGTGTTGAGGGCCACCCAGCTTCTCCTGCCTTGTTGAGGCCATGCACCTCTGGCCCTGGCTGACCAAGGCTTCAGGAGCCTGACAGTGGCGGCTTTCCTCCATACACTGTAGGCTTCTTTAGAAATCTGCCCTTGTTCAGGTTTTCCATTCTCTGCCCAAAGTGGTGCCCTTGTCCCCTCTGTAAATGACGATGTCTCTGCGTCTGGTGCCCATCTCCCCACTGGCCCCTCCTGCCTGCCCCGGCAGCTGTCGGCTCTCGTCCTGTTTCTGTTTACCCCAGATGGCCAGAGTACTCTGCATTCTTGGCCCGGGGTGTGTTTGGAATCCCTTCCTGCCCCATCCTCAATGCAGAGGAGGACCTCTTTACCTCTTGCCCCCTCAGTCTGGTATCTTGTGGAACTGTCCCTGACTGTCCCTGCCCCCACTATACCAAGCCCATTTCCTGAGCCGCCCCCCCCCCCCCCCCCCCCCCCCCCCCCCCCCGATGGCTCAGGCTCTCCAGTAGGTCTTTGGAGAGAGGGCTCTGGGGAGTCCTTTGTGTACTTCAAAGCCTCATGTAAATATGAGGTGCTGTTATGGCCAGACTAGGGGGTG